>NC_052310.1:84594274-84641001 GCF_016432855.1 Salvelinus namaycush
TCCACTATGGTATGAACAGTGTTTCTCATTCCAACTATGGTATGAAACAGTGTCCTTCTCATATTCCACTATGGTATGAACAGTGTCTTCTCATGTTCCACTATGGTATGAACAGTGTCTTCTCATGTTCCACTATGGTATGAACAGTGTCTTCTCATAGCAAGACACTTTCACAATAGTAGACTTAAACACACCAAGCTCTGCAGGCAGATCATTATGGAGATTTCTCTGTAAAAGACTTCAGTAACGTCAGAATTAATATCAGAAGATGTTTGAGCAGCTGTTGAGGAACATTGACTTGGAGAAGAAACTGATGGGAGTGAATGGAATTGAAGATGTCAGTTGCCACAAATGAAATTCAAAACAGAGAAAAATCATTGGATGTGCCAACGTCAATATACTCTTTGACAGGCAGGCAGGGGACAGTGTTATCTATGAGTAGGGTACATCTTTCTGTGATTTGTAATCATGGTTTACAGGGATAAAATACCAGAATAACTACTGCTGCATTATGAGGACATTTGTGTTATGAAGATGTTGGTGTGTGTGTGTGTGTTGTGTGTGTGTGTGTGTGTGTGTGTGTGTGTGTGTGTAGTGGTGTGCGTGTGCGCGTGCGTGTGCGCCAGCGCGCGTGCATGTGTCTGTGTGTGTGTGTGTGTGTGTGTTGTGTGTGTGTGTGTGTGTGTGCGTGTGCGTCGTGCGTGTGCGCGCGCGCGTGCATGTGTCTGTGTGTGTGTGTGTGTGTGTGTGTGTGTGTGTTGTGTGTGGTGTGTGTGTGTGTGTGTATGTGTCTGTGTGTCGTGTGTGTGTGTGTGTGTGTGTGTGTGTGTGTGTGTGTGTGTGTGTGTGGTGTGTGTGTGTGTGTGTGTGCTGTACCATTTCCATGTTCTCCTCTGTGATGAAGCGTAGTTTGTTCTCCATGCGTCTGAATGCGTAGGCCAGCTCCTCATTCTTCCTGCTCAGCCTCTTGTTCTTGTCTCAGCAGGGGCATAAACTGACTCTCTGCCTCTCTTAGGCGCTTCAGCTAGATGGACAGACACACACACACACACACAGACACACACACACACACACACAGACACACACACACACACACACACACACACACACACACACACAGAGAACCACACACACACACGTCATCATTATTGTTCTTGCCAGCAGGGGCATAAACTGACTCTCTGCCTCTCTTAGGCGCTTCAGCTAGACGGACAGACACACACACACACAGACACACACACACACACACACACACAGACACACACACACACACACACACACACACACACAGAGAAATACACACACACACGTCATCATTATTGTTCTGGTCCAGCAGGAGGCCTCTGCCTCTCGCAGGCGCTGCTAGACACAGAAACACACACAGTCAGGTCCAAACTATCAGCACCCTTGATAAAGATGAGCAGTACATTGGGGGGGTATCTTAGACCATTCCTCCATACAGAATCTCTCCAGATCCTTGATATCCTTCGTCTGCTCTTATGAACTGCCCTTTTCCAATTCAAACTACAGGTTTGAGACTGAGGTGGCCACTGCAAAATGTTGATTTTTGGTGGTCAATTAACAATTTCTTGTGGATTTTGGTGTGTTGTTGGGGTTATTGTCTTGCTGAAAGATCCGACGCAACCTGGTATTGGTTAAATGTCCTGGTATTTGGTTAAATGTCCTGGTATTTGGTTAAATGTCCTGGTATTTGGTTAAATGTCCTGGTATTTGGTTAAATGTCCTGGTATTTGGTTAAATGTCCTGGTATTTGGTAGAGTTCATGATGCCGTTGACCTTAACAAGGGCCCAGGACCAGTGGAAGCAAAATAGCCCCATAACATCAATGATCCACCACCATATTTACCATAACATCAATGATCCACCATCATATATTCACCATAACATCAATGATCCACCACCATATTTCACCATAACATCAATGATCCACCACCATATTTCACCATAACATCAATGATCCACCATCATATTTCACCATAACATCAACTGATCCACCACCAGGTGATTTCACCATAACATCATGATCCACCATCATATTTTACCATACAACAATGATCACCCACCATATTTCACCATAACAACAATGAATCCACCATCAGCTTTCACCTATACATCAATGATCCACCATCATATTTGACCATAACATCAATGACCCACCACCATATTTTACCATAACAACAATGATCCACCACCATATTTTACCATAACAACAATGATCCACCACCATATTTCACCATAACAACAATGATCCACCACCATATTCACCATAACAACAACGTCAACATCAACTTCAATGCCCACCACCAGATTTCACCATAACATTCAATGAGTCACAACCACCATATTCACCATAGCACTCAATGATCCACCACCACCAGCCTGTTGTTATTCCAGAACCAAAACTGATCACAATACCAAAAGCCAGCTGTTGTTCCAGAACAAAACTGATCCAATACAAAGCCAGCTGTTGTTCCAGAACCAAACTGATCCAATACCAAAGCCCAGCTGTTGTTCCAGAACCAAACCGATCCAATACCAAAGCCTTTTGTTGTTCCAGAACCAAACTAATCCAATACCAAAGCCTGTTCTTGTGCCAGAAGCAGAAACAGTAGTTTAAATCACATAGTAGAGTCAGTATTTAATTCTGGCAATACCTCTGACTTACGTGTTAACAGTGTAGCAGGCTAGTGGAGAATATCTTATCACCAGAGGAGATATTGTCACCTATCAGATAACTCCTAGGATGACTGAAATGTCTTCACTGTCTGACAACATTTAGGGTTAACCCTAGCCCTAACCCTTGGCTATAGCAAATTGAGGATTGTGATAGAAAGTGAATATTTGTCACGCCCTGACCATAGTTTGCTTTGTATGTTTTATGTTTTGGTTGGTCAGGGTGTGAACTGAGTGGGCATTCTATGTTGTATTGTCTAGTTTGTCTATTTCTATGTGTTTGGCCTGATATGGTTCCCAATCAGAGACAGGTGTTTTGCGTTGTCTCTGATTGGGAACCATATTTAGGTAGCCTGTTTTGTATTGTGGGTTGTGGGTTATTGTCTATGTTATGTTGCATGTTAGCACAGTGTTTATATAGCGGTCACGTTCGTCTTATTAGTTTTGTTGTTTTTGTTTAAGTGTTCTTCATTAAATATAGAAGAATGTATTCAAACCACGCTGCACTTTGGTCCGCTTCTTACGACGATCGTGACAATATTGACATTTTTATTCAGGAAGCTGTGTGTGTATGTGTTGTGTGCAGTACTCCATTTTGTCATTTTTTTTAGGACTATATCTTCTGCAAAAGATAAGGCTTAAAATCCTTTTCAGTCAGAAAACCTTAAAACAATACCAAAGATCATCTCCTCAGCATTTCTATCACTGGGTGACACACCAATACACTCAGTTGTAGCAGCATGATACTTGTGATTAGAAGACGTCAGAACGGCTCACCAGTTCGTTTCTTTCCTCTGACAAGAGGGCGTTGCGGTCTTCCAGTTTGCGGATGATGGGCACTCAGCTCAGAGATCTTCAGTTGGAAGCGCCGAGCTTCCTTGTCATCCAACTGCTGTTCCTGAAACCCACACCGACTGCAGATTACTGGGGGAAAACCTCAAACACCCTCCCCAGACCCCTGTAGGCCATATTATTACAGTATATTAGGCCTCACCCACTGAACCCAATGTATCTAAAAACCCTATAGACCTTCACTGTAAACACTCCATGTGGAAACGTCAGTTCATGTGGTAAAATACACCTGGACACTTCTGGGTTCCTGTTGACCTGGTTTTTTCTCTCTATATATAACAGTGTAATGAAGTGTGCAGTGGGTACATTCATTCTTACGCAGAACAAATAATAAACAGAAAAATGAAAAACATCCATCCATTTTCTGCGTGAAAATGAAAGCACTTTCAATAGGCTACAGTCCCTAGTGTTTATTACAGTGCAGCCCTGCTCGCTACTCATCAGGGTTGGGGTCCTTTTGAAATGAAGGAAGTCAATTCAGGAAATTATTATTTGAATTTAACATTTAACATAAATATCTTCTCCTTTTCAGTTTATTGAGAAGTCATTGAAAAATAGATGCCTATTTTTTTTCAATTATTGAATTGGCACGACAATTTACTTCCTGAATTGACGTACTTGAATTGGAATTGACCCCAAAGCTGGTCCCTGCTACTCCTGACTCCTGACGCTCAGACTCGGCAGCTGTGAGAAGAGACTACCTACATTGAGAGGTATGCTGATAATAATAAGTAAGTAGCCTGTTGAAATAATAGGTGTCTAGTCTGGAAGCAGGAGGAGGTGAGTGTGAGGGAGTGTGAATATTGGTGACAGTGTGAAGGCGTTCAGGTGATGTGCTTATAGAATGAGAAGTCACAGGCCACGGACTGGTGCACAGCAGGCAGGCTTGGATTGGTGCTGAAAGAACAGCTAGGACATAAAACATTTAGTTCTTCAACGGGGAATGGTGACGTGTGTAAATTTGATTACGATGAATTTGCTGTAAAATATTTATAAAATTAAAATTAATTAAAATTGAAATGTGCAGTCTTTTGTATCCACTGTGTTGAAAATTCAGAGATTCATATATATATATTTATGAGCTGAAAATATTAAAATCAAGAGCTGAAGACGAAAGAACGAGATCGTAACAAAACCATCTATACACATCTCAAGAATTCCTTATTCAGTGGTGCAGAAGACATCTTTCAACAACAGAGAACATCGTATCTGCTGATAGACAGTAAAGGAAGGTGAGAGGGACTGGTGCTGGGTGGAGGAACAGACAGTAAAGGAAGGTGAGAGGACTGGTGCTGGGTGGAAGAATAGACAGTAAAGGAAGGTTAGAGGGACTGGTGCTGGGTGGAGGAAACAGACAGTAAAGGAAGGTTAGAGGGACTGGTGCTGGGTGGAGGAATAGACAGTAAAGGAAGGTGAGAGGACTGGTGCTGGGTGGAAGAATAGACAGTAAAGGAAGGTGAGAGGACTGGTGCTGAGTGGAAGAATAGACAGTAAAGGGAGGAGGAATAGACAGTAAAGGAAGGTAAGAGGACTGGTGCTGGGTGAAGGAATAGACAGTAAAGGAAGGTTAGAGGACTGGTGCTGGGTGGAGGAATAGACAGTAAAGGAAGGTAAGAGGACTGGTGCTGGGTGGAGGAATAGACAGTAAACTAAGGTGAGAGGACTGGTGCTGGGTGAAGGAATAGACAGTAAAGGAAGGAGGAATAGACAGTAAAGGAAGGTGAGAGGACTGGTGCTGGGTGGAGGAATAGACAGCAAAGGAAGGTTAGAGGGACTGGTGCTGGGTGGAGGAATAGACAGTAAAGGAAGGTAAGAGGAGTGGTGCTGGTGGAGGAATAGACAGTAAACTAAGGTGAGAGGACTGGTGCTGGGTGAAGGAATAGACAGTAAAGGAAGGTTAGAGGACTGGTGCTGGGTGGAGGAATAGACAGTAAAGGAAGGTGAGAGGACTGGTGCTGGGTGGAGGAATATACAGTAAAGGAAGGTTAGAGGACTGGTGCTGGGTGGAGGAATAGACAGTAAAGGAAGGTGAGAGGACTGGTGCTGGGTGGAGGAATAGACAGTAAAGGAAGGTGAGAGGACTGGTGCTGGGTGGAGGAATAGACAGTAAAGGAAGGTGAGAGGACTGGTGCTGGGTGGAGGAATAGACAGTAAAGGAAGGTGAGAGGACTGGTGCTGAGTGCAGTAATAGACAGTAAAGGAAGGTGAGAGGACTGGTGCTGGGTGGAGGAATAGACAGTAAAGGAAGGTTAGAGGACTGGTGCTGGGTGCAGTAATAGACAGTAAAGGAAGGTAAGAGGACTGGTGCTGAGTGCAGTAATAGACAGTAAAGGAAGGTTAGAGGACTGGTGCTGAGTGGAGGAATAGACAGTAAAGGAAGGTTAGAGGACTGGTGCTGGGTGGAGGAATAGACAGTAAAGGAAGGTTAGAGGACTGGTGCTGAGTGCAGTAATAGACAGTAAAGGAAGGTGAGAGGACTGGTGCTGGGTGGAGGAATAGACAGTAAAGGAAGGTTAGAGGGACTGGTGCTGGGTGGAGGAACAGACAGTAAAGGAAGGTGAGAGGACTGGTGCTGGGTGGAGGAATAGACAGTAAAGGAAGGTTAGAGGACTGGTGCTGAGTGCAGTAATAGACAGTAAAGGAAGGTGAGAGGACTGGTGCTGGGTGGAGGAATAGACAGTAAAGGAAGGTTAGAAGGACTGGTGCTGGGTGGAGGAACAGACAGTAAAGGAAGGTGAGAGGACTGGTGCTGGGTGGAGGAATAGACAGTAAAGGAAGGTTAGAGGACTGGTGCTGGGTGGAGGAATAGACAGTAAAGGAAGGTTAGAGGGACTGGTGCTTGGGTGGAGGAACAGACAGTAAAGGAAGGTTAGAGGGACTGGTGCTGGGTGGAGGAATAGACAGTAAAGGAAGGTTAGAGGGACTGGTGCTGGGTGCAGTAATAGACAGTAAAGGAAGGTTAGAGGACTGGTGCTGGGTGGAGGAACAGACAGTAAAGGAAGGTTAGAGGGACTGGTGCTGGGTGGAGGAACAGACAGTAAAGGAAGGTGAGAGGACTGGTGCTGGGTGGAGTAATAGACAGTAAAGGAAGGTAAGAGGACTGGTGCTGGGTGCAGTAATAGACAGTAAAGGAAGGTGAGAGGACTGGTGCTGGGTGCAGGAATAGACAGTAAAGGAAGGTTAGAGGACTGGTGCTGGGTGGAGGAATAGACAGTAAAGGAAGGTGAGAGGACTGGTGCTGGGTGGAGGAATAGACAGTAAAGGAAGGTGAGAGGACTGGTGCTGGGTGGAGTAATAGACAGTAAAGGAAGGTTAGAGGACTGGTGCTGGGTGGAGGAATAGACAGTAAAGGAAGGTGAGAGGACTGGTGCTGAGTGGAGGAATAGACAGTAAAGGAAGGAGGAATAGACAGTAAAGGAAGGTTAGAGGGACTGGTGCTGGGTGGAGGAACAGACAGTAAGGAAGGTTAGAGGGACTGGTGCTGGGTGCAGTAATAGATAGTAAGAAGGTGAGAGGACTGGTGCTGGGTGCAGTAATAGATAGTAAAGGAAGGTGAGAGGACTGGTGCTGGGTGCAGTAATAGACTAGTAAAGGAAGGTTAGAGCACTGGTGCTGGGTGCAGTAATAGACAGCAAAGGAAGGTTAGAGGCACTGGTGCTGGGTGAGTAATAGACAGTAAAGGAAGGTTAGAGGGACTGGTGCTGGGTGGAGGAACAGACAGTAAAGGAAGGTTAGAGGGACTGGTGCTGGGTGCAGTAATAGACAGTAAAGGAAGGTTAGAGGACTGGTGCTGGGTGGCAGTAACTAGACAGTAAAGGAAGGTTAGAGGGACTGGTGCTGGGTGGAGGAACAGACAGTAAAGGAAGGTGAGAGGGACTGGTGCTGGGTGGAGGAATATACAGTAAAGGAAGGTTAGAGGACTGGTGCTGGGTGGAGGAATAGACAGTAAAGGAAGGTTAGAGGACTGGTGCTGGGTTGCAGTAATAGACAGTAAAGGAAGGTTAGAGGACTGGTGCTGGGTGGAGGAATAGACAGTAAAGGAAGGTTAGAGGACTGGTGCTGGGTGCAGTAATAGACAGTAAAGGAAGGTTAGAGGACTGGTGCTGGGTGCAGTAATAGACAGTAAAGGAAGGTTAGAGGACTGGTGCTGGGTGGAGGAACAGATAGTAAAGGAAGGTTAGAGGGACTGGTGCTGGGTGGAGGAATAGACAGTAAAGGAAGGTTAGAGGACTGGTGCTGGGTGGAGGAATATACAGTAAAGGAAGGTGAGAGGACTGGTGCTGGGTGGAGTAATAGACAGTAAAGGAAGGTGAGAGGACTGGTGCTGGGTGCAGTAATAGACAGTAAAGGAAGGTGAGAGGACTGGTGCTGGGTGGAGTAATAGACAGTAAAGGAAGGTGAGAGGACTGGTGCTGAGTGCAGTAATAGACAGTAAAGGAAGGTTAGAGGACTGGTGCTGGGTGCAGTAATAGACAGTAAAGGAAGGTGAGAGGACTGGTGCTGGGTGCAGGAATAGACAGTAAAGGAAGTTTAGAGGACTGGTGCTGGGTGCAGTAATAGACAGTAAAGGAAGGTGAGAGGACTGGTGCTGGGTGCACTAATAGACAGTAAAGGAAGGTGAGAGGACTGGTGCTGAGTGGAGGAATATACAGTAAAGGAAGGTTAGAGGACTGGTGCTGGGTGCAGTAATAGACAGTAAAGGAAGGTGAGAGGACTGGTGCTGGGTGGAGGAATAGACAGTAAAGGAAGGTTAGAGGACTGGTGCTGGGTGCAGTAATAGACAGTAAAGGAAGGTTAGAGGACTGGTGCTGGGTGCAGTAATAGACAGTAAAGGAAGGTTAGAGGACTGGTGCTGGGTGGAGGAACAGATAGTAAAGGAAGGTTAGAGGGACTGGTGCTGGGTGGAGGAATAGACAGTAAAGGAAGGTTAGAGGACTGGTGCTGGGTGGAGGAATAGACAGTAAAGGAAGGTGAGAGGACTGGTGCTGGGTGGAGGAATAGACAGTAAAGGAAGGTGAGAGGACTGGTGCTGGGTGGAGGAATATACAGTAAAGGAAGGTTAGAGGACTGGTGCTGGGTGGAGGAATAGACAGTAAAGGAAGGTGAGAGGACTGGTGCTGGGTGGAGGAATATACAGTAATGGAAGGTTAGAGGACTGGTGCTGGGTGGAGTAATAGACAGTAAAGGAAGGTGAGAGGACTGGTGCTGAGTGCAGTAATAGACAGTAAAGGAAGGTTAGAGGACTGGTGCTGGGTGCAGTAATAGACAGTAAAGGAAGGTGAGAGGACTGGTGCTGGGTGCAGGAATAGACAGTAAAGGAAGTTTAGAGGACTGGTGCTGGGTGCAGTAATAGACAGTAAAGGAAGGTGAGAGGACTGGTGCTGGGTGCACTAATAGACAGTAAAGGAAGGTGAGAGGACTGGTGCTGGGTGGAGGAATATACAGTAAAGGAAGGTTAGAGGACTGGTGCTGGGTGCAGTAATAGACAGTAAAGGAAGGTGAGAGGACTGGTGCTGGGTGCAGTAATAGACAGTAAAGGAAGGTGAGAGGACTGGTGCTGGGTGGAGGAATATACAGTAAAGGAAGGTTAGAGGACTGGTGCTGGGTGCAGTAATAGACAGTAAAGGAAGGTGAGAGGACTGGTGCTGGGTGGAGGAATAGACAGTAAAGGAAGGTAAGAGGACTGGTGCTGGGTGCAGTAATAGACAGTAAAGGAAGGTGAGAGGACTGGTGCTGGGTGCAGTAATAGACAGTAAAGGAAGGTGAGAGGACTGGTGCTGGGTGGAGTAATAGACAGTAAAGGAAGGTGAGAGGACTGGTGCTGAGTGCAGTAATAGACAGTAAAGGAAGGTGAGAGGACTGGTGCTGAGTGGAGGAATAGAGAAAATCTAGGCTCAGCCAGGGCAGATCTCTAGACTCCATTTAAGCATCTAGAAACAGATAAAGAAGGTGAAGCACAAAGAAAGCAAAATAAACACAAAATAAACACAAAATAAACACTCTCCATCTGGAGGCTAGATGGAGAGATAGCCTGCATTAAGCAGCAGTGAGAAGCTAGATGGAGGGAGAGCCTGCATTAAGCAGCAGTGAGAAGCTAGATGGAGGGAGAGCCTGCATTAAGCAGCAGTGAGAAGCTAGATGGAGGGAGAGCCTGCATTAAGCAGAAGTGAGAAGCTAGATGGAGGGATAGCCTGCATTAAGCAGCAGTTAGAGGCTAGATGGAGGGATAGCCTGCATTAAGCAGCAGTGAGAAGCTACATGGAGGGAGAGCCTGCATTAAGCAGCAGTGAGAAGCTAGATGGAGGGAGAGCCTGCATTAAGCAGCAGTGAGAAGCTAGATGGAGGGAGAGCCTGCATTAAGCAGAAGTGAGAAGCTAGATGGAGGGATAGCCTGCATTAAGCAGCAGTTAGAGGCTAGATGGAGGGATAGCCTGCATTAAGCAGCAGTGAGAGGCGAGATGGAGGGAGAGAGATTGCTTACGAGGCTCTCTGAGGTGTCTCCTGCACCACTGGGGTAAGGAGCGTCTCGTTTGGGGCTGTGGAGGTGTCCTCCTGCCCCAGCCTCCCTGCTTCTGATCTGGGCTAGCTGCTCATCCATAGCCTCCTTCTGCAGCTGGAGCCTCTGAGTGTGTCCAGCCTGAACCCCCAGCTCCTTCCCCAGCACACAGCATGCTCTGTCTTTTACCTTAATCTCATCCATCTACAGAGCAGAGCAGAACAGAGGAGAGGAGAACAGAGGAGAACAGTGCAGAATAGAGGAGAGGAGAACAGAGGAGAGCAGAGCAGAATAGAGGAGAGGAAACATAACAGAGGAGAGCAGAGCAGAATAGAGGAGAGCAGAACAGAGGAGAACAGTGGAGAGGAGAACAGAGAAGAACAGAGGATAACAGTGGAGAGGAGAACAGAGGAGAACAGAGGAGAACAGTGGAGAGGAGAACAGAGGAGAACAGAGGAGAGGAGAACAGAGCAGAGGAGAACAGAGGAGAGGAGAACAGAAGAGATCAGAGGAAGGGGGAACAGACGAGAGCAGAGCAAAGGAGAACAGAGCAGAACAGAGGAGAACAGAACAGAGGAGAACAGAGGAGAAGAGAACAGAACAGAGGAGAGGAAACAGAACAGAGCAGAGGAGAGTAGAACAGAACAGAACAGAGGAGAGCAGAACAGAACAGAACAGAACACCGAAGAGGAGAACAGAACAGAGGAGAACAGAACAGATGAGAACAGAACAGAGGAGAACAGAACAGACGAGAACAGAACAGAGGAGAACAGAACAGACGAGAACAGAACAGAGGAGAACAGAACAGAGGAGAACAGAACAGAACAGAGGAGAATAGAGGAGAACAGAACAGAGGAGAACAGAACAGAGGAGAACAGAACAGAGCAGATCAGAGGAGAACAGAACAGAGGAGAACAGAACAGAAGAGAACAGAACAGAGGAGAACAGAACAGAGGAGAACAGAACAGAGGAGAACAGAACAGAGGAGAACAGAACAGAGGAGAACAGATGAGAACAGAACAGAAGAGAACAGAACAGAGGAGAACAGAACAGAGGAGAACAGAACAGAGGAGAACAGAACAGAGGAGAACAGAACAGAACAGAGGAGAACAGAACAGAGGAGAACAGAACAGAGGAGAACAGAACAGAGGAGAACAGAACAGAAGAGAACAGAACAGAGGAGAACAGAACAGAGGAGAACAGAGGAGAACAGAACAGAAGATAACAGAACAGAGGAGAACAGAACAGAGGAGAACAGAACAGAGGAGAACAGAACAGAGGAGAACAGAGGAGAACAGAGGAGAACAGAACAGAGGAGAACAGAGGAGAACAGAACAGAGGAGAACAGAGGAGAACAGAACAGAGGAGAACAGAACAGAGGAGAACAGAACAGAGGAGAACAGAACAGAAGATAACAGAACAGAAGATAACAGAACAGAGGAGAACAGAGGAGAACAGAACAGAAGATAACAGAACAGAGGAGAACAGAACAGAGGAGAACAGAACAGAGGAGAACAGAACAGAGGAGAACAGAGGAGAACAGAAGAGAACAGAGGAGAACAGAGGAGAGGAGAACAGAACAGAGGAGAACAGAACAGAACAGAACAGAGGAGAACAGAACAGAACAGAACAGAGGAGAACAGAGGAGAGGAGAACAGAGGAGAACAGAACAGAGGAGAACAGAACAGAACAGAACAGAACAGAGGAGAACAGAGGAGAGGAGAACAGAGGAGAACAGAACAGAGGAGAACAGAACAGATGAGCTCAGTCGAGCATGAGTGTGCATGCATATAAGTCACACACACAGAGAGCCACATCATGCACACACACAGTAGGCTCCTGTTCTGTTCAGCCGAGGCCATGAAAAAAGGTTGGCAAGACCAGCGACAAGCCCCGCCCTGTTTGATTGGCCATTCAGAGAACAGGCGCTTCCTTGGTGCATCCTGTAGCTACTAAACATTAGAAACACAATAAGATCCCCCCCCCTCCCAGATGTACTGTTTCTTTCCTGTAATCAATGCTTCATTCATTTTACAGATCACACTTGTGTTGCCTGGCAGCAACCACAGTCTAGGGTCACATTCAACAAGATCACAACAAATCAATCTCAGTGAAACGACATGAAATAGTCCTGGTCATGTCCTGAGAAAAGCACACATGACCCAGCTCTTCTAGATATCTGTATGCTTCTATTCACAACAGTCCCAGCCCAGCTAGCATTTAGCTACATAACAACTGTTAGGAAGCCAATAGAGAAACTCACGAAAGCTACATAACAAATCAATCTGTTAGGAAGCCAATAGAGAAACTCACGGAAGCTACATAACAAATCAACCTGTTAGGAAGCCAATAGAGAAACTCACGAAAGCTACATAACAAATCAACTTGTTAGGAAGCCAATAGAGAAACTCACGAAAGCTACATAACAAATCAACCTGTTAGGAAGCCAATAGAGAAACTCACGAAAGCTACATAACAAATCAACCTGTTAGGAAGCCAATAGAGAAACTCACTAAATAAAAGGAAATTATAAAAAATATAACCTAGGGGAAACCTGTACATGAGACTGTTGTTCTGTTATAAACTAGGGGAAACCTGTACATGAGACTGTTGTTCTGTTATAAACTAGGGGAAAGCTGTACATGAGACTGTTGTTCTGTTATAAACTACGGGAAACCTGTACATGAGACTGTTGTTCTGTTATAAACTACGGGAAACCTGTACATGAGACTGCTGGTCTGTTATAAACTAGGGGAAACCTGTACATGAGACTGTTGTTCTGTTATAAACTAGGGGAAACCTGTACATGAGACTGTTGTTCTGTTATAAACTAGGGGAAACCTGTACATGAGACTGTTGTTCTGTTATAAACTAGGGAAACCTGTACATGAGACTGCTGTTCTGTTATAAACTAGGGGAAACCTGTACATGAGACTGTTGTTCTGTTATAAACTAGGGGAAACCTGTACATGAGACTGTTGTTCTGTTATAAACTAGGGGAAACCTGTACATGAGACTGTTGTTCTGTTATAAACTAGGGGAAACCTGTACATGAGACTGTTGTTCTGTTATAAACTAGGGGAAACCTGTACATGAGACTGTTGTTCTGTAATAAACTAGGGGAAACCTGTACATGAGACTGTTGTTCTGTAATAAACTAGGGGAAACCTGTACATGAGACTGTTGTTCTGTTATAAACTTGGGGAAACCTGTACATGAGACTGTTGTTCTGTTATAAACTTGGGGAAACCTGTACATGAGACTGTTGTTCTGTTATAAACTAGGGGAAAGCTGTACATGAGACTGTTGTTCTGTTATAAACTAGGGGAAACCTGTACATGAGACTGTTGTTCTGTTATAAACTAGGGGAAACCTGTACATGAGACTGTTGTTCTGTTATAAACTAGGGGAAACCTGTACATGAGACTGTTGTTCTGTTATAAACTAGGGGAAAGCTGTACATGAGACTGTTGTTCTGTTATAAACTAGGGGAAACCTGTACATGAGACTGTTGTTCTGTAATAAAACTAGGGGAAAGCTGTACATGAGACTGTTGTTCAGTTATAAACTAGGGGAAAGCTGTACATGAGACTGTTGTTCTGTTATAAACTAGGGGAAAGCTGTACATGAGACTGTTGTTCTGTTATAAACTACGGGAAACCTGTACATGAGACTGTTGTTCTGTTATAAACTAGGGGAAAGCTGTACATGAGACTGTTGTTCTGTTATAAACTACGGGAAACCTGTACATGAGACTGTTGTTCTGTTATAAACTAGGGGAAAGCTGTACATGAGACTGTTGTTCTGTTATAAACTAGGGGAAACCTGTACATGAGACTGTTTTTCTGTTATAAACTAGGGGAAACCTGTACATGAGACTGTTGTTCTGTAATAAACTAGGGGAAACCTGTACATGAGACTGTTGTTCTGTAATAAACTAGGGGAAACCTGTACATGAGACTGTTGTTCTGTTATAAACTAGGGGAAAGCTGTACATGAGACTGTTGTTCTGTTATAAACTAGGGGAAACCTGTACATGAGACTGTTGTTCTGTTATAAACTAGGGGAAACCTGTACATGAGACTGTTGTTCTGTTATAAACTAGGGGAAAGCTGTACATGAGACTGTTGTTCTGTTATAAACTACGGGAAACCTGTACATGAGACTGTTGTTCTGTTATAAACTACGGGAAACCTGTACATGAGACTGCTGGTCTGTTATAAACTAGGGGAAACCTGTACATGAGACTGTTGTTCTGTTATAAACTAGGGGAAACCTGTACATGAGACTGTTGTTCTGTTATAAACTAGGGGAAACCTGTACATGAGACTGTTGTTCTGTTATAAACTAGGGGAAACCTGTACATGAGACTGCTGTTCTGTTATAAACTAGGGGAAACCTGTACATGAGACTGTTGTTCTGTTATAAACTAGGGGAAACCTGTACATGAGACTGTTGTTCTGTTATAAACTAGGGGAAACCTGTACATGAGACTGTTGTTCTGTTATAAACTAGGGGAAACCTGTACATGAGACTGTTGTTCTGTTATAAACTAGGGGAAACCTGTACATGAGACTGTTGTTCTGTAATAAACTAGGGAAACCTGTACATGAGACTGTTGTTCTGTAATAAACTAGGGGAAACCTGTACATGAGACTGTTGTTCTGTTATAAACTTGGGGAAACCTGTACATGAGACTGTTGTTCTGTTATAAACTTGGGGAAACCTGTACATGAGACTGTTGTTCTGTTATAAACTAGGGGAAAGCTGTACATGAGACTGTTGTTCTGTAATAAACTAGGGGAAACCTGTACATGAGACTGTTGTTCTGTTATAAACTAGGGGAAAGCTGTACATGAGACTGTTGTTCTGTTATAAACTAGGGGAAAGCTGTACATGAGACTGTTGTTCTGTTATAAACTACGGGAAACCTGTACATGAGACTGTTGTTCTGTTATAAACTAGGGGAAAGCTGTACATGAGACTGTTGTTCTGTTATAAACTACGGGAAACCTGTACATGAGACTGTTGTTCTGTTATAAACTAGGGGAAAGCTGTACATGAGACTGTTGTTCTGTTATAAACTAGGGGAAACCTGTACATGAGACTGTTTTTCTGTTATAAACTAGGGGAAACCTGTACATGAGACTGTTGTTCTGTAATAAACTAGGGGAAACCTGTACATGAGACTGTTGTTCTGTAATAAACTAGGGGAAACCTGTACATGAGACTGTTGTTCTGTTATAAACTAGGGGAAAGCTGTACATGAGACTGTTGTTCTGTTATAAACTAGGGGAAACCTGTACATGAGACTGTTGTTCTGTTATAAACTAGGGGAAACCTGTACATGAGACTGTTGTTCTGTTATAAACTAGGGGAAAGCTGTACATGAGACTGTTGTTCTGTTATAAACTACGGGAAACCTGTACATGAGACTGTTGTTCTGTTATAAACTACGGGAAACCTGTACATGAGACTGCTGGTCTGTTATAAACTAGGGGAAACCTGTACATGAGACTGTTGTTCTGTTATAAACTAGGGGAAACCTGTACATGAGACTGTTGTTCTGTTATAAACTAGGGGAAACCTGTACATGAGACTGTTGTTCTGTTATAAACTAGGGGAAACCTGTACATGAGACTGCTGTTCTGTTATAAACTAGGGGAAACCTGTACATGAGACTGTTGTTCTGTTATAAACTAGGGGAAACCTGTACATGAGACTGTTGTTCTGTTATAAACTAGGGGAAACCTGTACATGAGACTGTTGTTCTGTTATAAACTAGGGGAAACCTGTACATGAGACTGTTGTTCTGTTATAAACTAGGGGAAACCTGTACATGAGACTGTTGTTCTGTAATAAACTAGGGGAAACCTGTACATGAGACTGTTGTTCTGTAATAAACTAGGGGAAACCTGTACATGAGACTGTTGTTCTGTTATAAACTTGGGGAAACCTGTACATGAGACTGTTGTTCTGTTATAAACTTGGGGAAACCTGTACATGAGACTGTTGTTCTGTTATAAACTAGGGGAAAGCTGTACATGAGACTGTTGTTCTGTTATAAACTAGGGGAAACCTGTACATGAGACTGTTGTTCTGTTATAAACTAGGGGAAACCTGTACATGAGACTGTTGTTCTGTTATAAACTAGGGGAAACCTGTACATGAGACTGTTGTTCTGTTATAAACTAGGGGAAAGCTGTACATGAGACTGTTGTTCTGTTATAAACTAGGGGAAACCTGTACATGAGACTGTTGTTCTGTAATAAACTAGGGGAAAGCTGTACATGAGACTGTTGTTCAGTTATAAACTAGGGGAAAGCTGTACATGAGACTGTTGTTCTGTTATAAACTAGGGGAAAGCTGTACATGAGACTGTTGTTCTGTTATAAACTACGGGAAACCTGTACATGAGACTGTTGTTCTGTTATAAACTAGGGGAAAGCTGTACATGAGACTGTTGTTCTGTTATAAACTACGGGAAACCTGTACATGAGACTGTTGTTCTGTTATAAACTAGGGGAAAGCTGTACATGAGACTGTTGTTCTGTTATAAACTAGGGGAAACCTGTACATGAGACTGTTTTCTGTTATAACTAGGGGAAACCTGTACATGAGACTAGGGGAAACCTGTACATGAGACTGTTGTTCTGTAATAAACTAGGGGAAACCTGTACATGAGACTGTTGTTCTGTTATAAACTAGGGGAAAGCTGTACATGAGACTGTTGTTCTGTTATAAACTAGGGGAAACCTGTACATGAGACTGTTGTTCTGTTATAAACTAGGGGAAACCTGTACATGAGACTGTTGTTCTGTTATAAACTAGGGGAAACCTGTACATGAGACTGTTGTTCTGTTATAAACTAGGGGAAAGCTGTACATGAGACTGTTGTTCTGTTATAAACTAGGGGAAACCTGTACATGAGACTGTTGTTCTGTAATAAACTAGGGGAAAGCTGTACATGAGACTGTTGTTCTGTTATAAACTAGGGGAAAGCTGTACATGCGACTGTTGTTCTGTTATAAACTAGGGGAAACCTGTACATGAGACTGCTGTTCTGTTATAAACTAGGGGAAACCTGTACATGAGACTGTTGTTCTGTTATAAACTAGGGGAAACCTGTACATGAGACTGTTGTTCTGTAATAAACTAGGGGAAACCTGTACATGAGACTGTTGTTCTGTAATAAACTAGGGGAAACCTGTACATGAGACTGTTGTTCTGTTATAAACTAGGGGGAACCTGTTCATGAGACTGTTGTTCTGTAATAAACTAGGGGAAACCTGTACATGAGACTGTTGTTCTGTTATAAACTAGGGGAAACCTGTACATGAGACTGCTGGTCTGTTATAAACTACGGGAAACCTGTACATGAGACTGTTGTTCTGTTATAAACTACGGGAAACCTGTACATGAGACTGCTGGTCTGTTATAAACTACGGGAAACCTGTACATGAGACTGCTGGTCTGTTATAAACTACGGGAAACCTGTACATGAGACTGCTGGTCTGTTATAAACTACGGGAAACCTGTACATGAGACTGTTGTTCTGTTATAAACTAGGGGAAACCTGTACATGAGACTGTTGTTCTGTTATAAACTAGGGGAAACCTGTACATGAGACTGCTGGTCTGTTATAAACTAGGGGAAACCTGTACATGAGACTGCTGGTCTGTTATAAACTAGGGGAAACCTGTACATGAGACTGTTGTTCTGTTATAAACTAGGGGAAACCTGTACATGAGACTGTTGTTCTGTTATAAACTAGGGGAAACCTGTACATGAGACTGTTGTTCTGTTATAAACTAGGGGAAACCTGTACATGAGACTGCTGGTCTGTTATAAACTAGGGGAAACCTGTACATGAGACTGCTGGTCTGTTATAAACTAGGGGAAACCTGTACATGAGACTGCTGGTCTGTTATAAACTAGGGGAAACCTGTACATGAGACTGTTGTTCTGTTATAAACTAGGGGAAACCTGTACATGAGACTGTTGTTCTGTTATAAACTAGGGGAAACCTGTACATGAGACTGCTGGTCTGTTATAAACTAGGGGAAACCTGTACATGAGACTGCTGGTCTGTTATAAACTAGGGGAAACCTGTACATGAGACTGCTGGTCTGTTATAAACTAGGGGAAACCTGTACATGAGACTGCTGGTCTGTTATAAACTAGGGGAAACCTGTACATGAGACTGTTGTTCTGTTATAAACTAGGGGAAACCTGTACATGAGACTGCTGGTCTGTTATAAACTAGGGGAAACCTGTACATGAGACTGTTCTTCTGTTATAAACTAGGGGAAACCTGTACATGAGACTGTTGTTCTGTTATAAACTAGGGGAAACCTGTACATGAGACTGTTGTTCTGTTATAAACTAGGGGAAACCTGTACATGAGACTGTTGTTCTGTTATAAACTAGGGGAAACCTGTACATGAGACTGTTGTTCTGTAATAAACTAGGGGAAAGCTGTACATGAGACTGTTGTTCTGTTATAAACTAGGGGAAACCTGTACATGAGACTGTTGTTCTGTTATAAACTAGGGGAAACCTGTACATGAGACTGCTGGTCTGTTATAAACTAGGGGAAACCTGTACATGAGACTGTTGTTCTGTTATAAACTAGGGGAAACCTGTACATGAGACTGTTGTTCTGTTATAAACTAGGGGAAACCTGTACATGAGACTGCTGGTCTGTTATAAACTAGGGGAAACCTGTACATGAGACTGTTGTTCTGTTATAAACTAGGGGAAACCTGTACATGAGACTGCTGGTCTGTTATAAACTAGGGGAAACCTGTACATGAGACTGTTGTTCTGTTATAAACTAGGGGAAACCTGTACATGAGACTGTTGTTCTGTTATAAACTAGGGGAAACCTGTACATGAGACTGCTGGTCTGTTATAAACTAGGGGAAACCTGTACATGAGACTGCTGGTCTGTTATAAACTAGGGGAAACCTGTACATGAGACTGTTGTTCTGTTATAAACTAGGGGAAACCTGTACATGAGACTGCTGGTCTGTTATAAACTAGGGGAAACCTGTACATGAGACTGTTCTTCTGTTATAAACTAGGGGAAACCTGTACATGAGACTGTTCTTCTGTTATAAACTAGGGGAAAGATGTACATGAGACTATTGTTAGGTTATGTGTCTAAATTACATTCATTAAACAGTATCTAATCTCTAATTTCCAGTGTTCTGTCTGTAGATGTCACTGACAGTAACCTAAACCAGACATTTGAACCGTCCTCACTTACCGGTCTTCTACTAAAATAACATTACAGTTGTCATCAATGTGACAGAGCCATTATTTCAGATAGACAGACAGTGGAACACTAGACTGTGACAGAGCCACTATATCAGATAGACAGACAGTAGAACACTAGACTGTGACAGAGCCACTGTATCAGACAGACAGTAGAACACTAGACTGTGACAGAGCCACTGTATCAGACAGACAGTAGAACACTAGACTGTGAAAGAGCCGCTGTATCAGACAGACAGACAGTAGAACACTAGACTGTGACAGAGCAACTATATCATACAGACAGTAGAACACTAGACTGTGACAGAGCCACTGTATCAGACAGACAGTAGAACACTAGACTGTGACAGAGCAACTATATCAGACAGACAGTAGAACACTAGACTGTGACAGAGCCACTATATCAGACAGACAGTAGAACACTAGACTGTGACAGAGACACTATATCAGACAGACAGTAGAACACTAGACTGTGACAGAGCCACTATTTCAGATAGACAGACAGTGGAACACTTGACTGTGACAGAGCCACTATATCAGACAGACAGACAGTAGAACACTAGACTGTGACAGAGCCGCTGTATCAGACAGACAGTAGAACACTAGACTGTGACAGAGCCACTGTATCAGACAGACAGACAGTAGAACACTAGACTGTGACAGAGCCACTGTATCAGACAGACAGTAGAACACTAGACTGTGACAGAGCCACTATATCAGACAGACAGTAGAACACTAGACTGTGACAGAGCCACTGTATCAGACAGACAGACAGTAGAACACTAGACTGTGACAGAGCCACTGTATCAGACAGACAGTAGAACACTAGACTGTGACAGAGCCACTATATCAGACAGACAGTAGAACACTAGACTTTGACAGAGCCACTATATCAGACAGACAGTAGAACACTAGACTGACCAGACCATGGTGGGTTAGATCAGTCAGAAAGCTACACTGGGGTATCTGTGACAACAGAAAGGTATAATTCATACAAACACTTGCTGTCCCATACGACACCGTATTCTCCCTATGTAGTGCATTACTAATGGCCAGGGAATAAGTTGCCATGGCATTTTGGAGCAGCCAGTGGCATCACCAATGAAATATAGTGAGAATGGCCCAGAGGTAATATTCAAGTGTTTTAACTATTCTTCTCAGTCACCCAGTCACCCAGTCACCCAGCCCCCCAGTCACCCAGTCGCCCAGTCACCTAGCCACCCAGTCCCCCAGTCACCCAGCCACCCACTCACCTAGTCACCCAGCCCCCCAGTCACCCAGTCACCTAGCCACCCAGTCCCCCAGTCACCCAGCCACCCAGTCACCCAGCACCCAGCCACGCAGTCACCCACTCACCTAGTCACCCAGTCACCCAGTCACCTAGCCACCCAGTCCCCCAGTCACCCAGCCACCCAGTCACCCAGCACCCACTCACCTAGTCACCCAGCCACGCAGTCACCCAGCACCCACTCACCTAGTCACCCAGCCACCCAGCCACCCAGTCACCCAGCCACCCAGTCACCCAGCCACGCATTCACCCAGCCACCCAGTCACCCAGCAACCCAGTCACCGAGCCACCCAGTCACCCAGCCACGCAGTCACCCAGCCACGCAGTCACCCAGTCACCCAGTCACCCAGCACCCAGTCACCCAGCCACCCAGTCACCGAGCCACCCAGTAACCCAGTCACCCAGTCACCCAGCACCCAGTCACCCAGCACCCAGTCACCCAGCCACCCAGTCACCGAGCCACCCAGTAACCCAGTCACCCAGTCACCCAGTCACTCAGCCACCCAGTCACCCAGTCACCCAGCACCCAGTAACCCAGTCACCCAGCACTCAGTCACCCAGCACCCAGTCACTCAGCCACCCAGTCACTCAGCCACCCAGTCACCCAGCCACCCAGTCACCAAGCAAAACAGTCACCAAGTAACCCAGCCAGACCATAATAAACAGCTCTGTGGGCTTTAGGTGTGAAATCCCCATGAATCATCAACACAGCGCTGATGATGCCAGTGAAGTGCCCGGGCGATGGCGTTTCCATGGTGATCAGCAGGCAGGCCTAAATGAGGGGGCTAACGTTACTCACTAGATGAATGGAGACAGTTGCTGTGGCATGGATCAATGACTGAGTCCATAATGGCATTCTATTCCTTATACTCTGCTTTACTTTTGACCAGGGACCATGTGGCTCTGGTAAAAAGTAGTGCACTTAATAGGGAATAGGGTGCCATTTGGGATGCAAAACATTTCTACAAGCAACATAAATCTGCACTTGCCCCTTTGACCTCTCAGCCCGGGTTAGCTGTAAAACCCACTGTCCACTGTCTCAGCCTGGGTTAGCTGTAAAACCCACTGTCCACTGTCTCAGCCTGGGTTAGCTGTAAAACCCACTGTCCACTGTCTCAGCCTGGGTTAGCTGTAAAACCCACTGTCCACTGTCTCAGCCTGGGTTAGCTGTAAAACCCACTGTCCACTGTCTCAGCCTGGGTTAGCTGTAAAACCCACTGTCCACTGTCTCAGCCTGGGTTAGCTGTAAAACCCACTGTCCACTGTCTCAGCCTGGGTTAGCTGTACAACCCACTGTCCACTGTCAGTCTGGGTTAGCTGTAAAACCCACTGACTGCTGTCCACTGTCTCAGCCTGGGTTAGCTGTAAAACTCACTGGCCAGCGCAGGAAGAGAGGCTTGGTTAGCTGTAAAACCCACCTTCCACTGTCTCAGCCTGGGTTAGCTGTAAAACCCACTGGCCACTGCAGAAAGTAAGGCTGCAGTCCACTTGATCTTCCCTATTGGTGGGAAACTCTTTTGCCTTTCAGCACAGAGCACAGACACTGCTATCCATTGGTCGGCCACAGACACACAGACATAGAGAGCACTGAGAGAATTTTTCAAAGCATGTCGCTTCAGTTCTCAAGATGTAATCTTGTGGATCGTCCAAAAGCCCTGCTGATGCTCAGAAATCCCAGCAACCAGTGGAACATGGCACACAGAAGCACAGCATCCATTTAGCCTAGTAGTGCAGTGACATGTGATTTTGGGAGTCTGGATGAGTCTCCCAACTGGCTTCACTCACTGTGTTCTGTGAACACTAGATTTACTGCACCTACCCATCTGCAGACACTCAAGAAAGGTGTTTAGAGAGGCTCTTAGACCACTCTCCTCTCTCCCTTTTCTCTACTTCCTCTTCTCCCTCTCCTCTCTCCCTTTTCCTCTACTTCCTCTTCTCTCCTCTTCTCCCTCTCCTCTCCTCTCCTCTCTCCTTTTTCTCTACTTCCTCTTCTCCCTCTCCTCTCTCCCTTTTCCTCTACTTCCTCTTCTCTCCTCTCCCCCCTCTCCTCTCCTCTCCCCCCTTTTTCTACTTCCTCTTCTCTCCTCTTCTACCTCTCCTCACCTCATTCTCCTCCCCTCCCCTCCCCCGCTGTCTCCTCTCCTCTCCTCTCCTCTCCTCTCCTCTCCTCTCCTCTCCTCTCCTCTCCTCTCCTCTCCTCTCCTCTCCTCTCCTCTCCTCTCCTCTCCTCTCCTCTCCTCTCCTCTCCTCTCCTCTCCCCCTTCCTCTCCTCTCTCTCTCTCTCTCTCTCTCTCTCTCTCTCTCTTCTCTTCTCTGTACCTTAGTGCCTGTCTGCCTGGTATTAACCCTCTGCTATTAGGGAGTTCCAGGTCAACTATAGTCATGATTCTATCTAAACAATGCAGCTGTGTATGTCTCGTCTCCTCCTTCAGACACAACACAGAGTCCAGGGAACAGGGTTCAGTTAACCTTCCTCTCTCTCCACTTACAGAGAGCCAGACAGTCATTCCCAGAAGCAGATGCTTCCCTCCTCACATATCGGTGTAAGGCTCATATTTCTTATACCAGTCATCCTTTCAACTCCATGATGTGAAGTGAACAAGTGCACACTTTGGGAGACAGGATAGATGATTGGAAAGCAGGGCGTGAAAAAGGATTGGTTTAGTGTCCTCTCTACATCCAGAAAGCCAGTATCATTCCCAGATGGCCAGTTGCTATGTTCCACACATATACACTACATCTCTATCACTGTATCTATGACTAAGAACCATCGAAGGGCCTCGTCGCATCAGTGTGTGTGTGTGTGTGTGTGTGTGTGCGTGCGTGCGTGCGTGCGTGCGTGCGTGTGATAGACAGGCAGGCAGGCAGGCAGGCAGGCAGGCAGGCAGGCAGGCAGGCAGGCAGGCAGGCAGGCAGGCAGGCAGGCAGGAAGGACGGAAGGAAGGCAGAAAGACAGGCATACAGACAGTCAGGTAGGCATACAGACAGGCAAAGAGTCAGACAGACAGATGGACAGACAGACAGACAGATGGACAGACAGGAAGGCTTCCTATTCTAGTCAAGTGCCCAATGAGAACACCATGCCAAAATCCATGTTGTCCTGGCTGACATTTTAAAAGCATTTTTAACTGACATGATTGAGCCATAAATCAATCATCCTTGGAAAAAAACTAAAATCCAGATGTGAAAAATGAGCATCGGTCGTGCTTGACATTTGGCAACATGCAGGCTAAAGTTATTCAATATCCCTGAGCTACAGCTATGTTTGGGGATACATCGTGCTTGTATTTTAAACAAGAGAGATTTCCCATAAAAGGTGTTATGAAAGGGTTAGGAGTTTCGTACCTAGCGACCGCATCACGCTGTACCAATAATTAGAGTAACGCCTACCCTCCTGTGTCTAATTTCTACATTACATAACAAGACGTTATCGGAAAGGATAAGGTATTCATTCTGAAGGTACAGGCAGGTCTCTAATGGCTTGCTGAGAGGGGTAGTAGGTCGGTCATTTAGCATCTAACTAGAGCTGCTGCTTCTGCCAGAGTCCCTAACCACTGTCCCACTAGCTGCTGCTTCTGCCAGAGTCCCTAACCACTGTCCCACTAGCTGCTGCTTCTGCCAGAGTCCCTAACCACTGTCCCACTAGCTGCTGCTTCTGCCAGAGTCCCTAACCACTGTCCCACTAGCTGCTGCTTCTGCCAGAGTCCCTAACCACTGTCCCACTAGCTGCTGACAAGGCCTTTAACTCATGTGCTGCTTCCCTCTGAGGAGAACACTGAACATCTGAACACATTGGAAATTAAAACCTGCAAATTAGCCCATTTTCTGCTGATGTTTAAAAGCTCATTTCCTCCCACGCAGATACACAGCTTCAACTATTACATTCTGTGCATCAAGCCATATCATTGTAGTCTAGATAGCCCACATACATTTCCAGAAGTAATGAGGGGGATAAACCATATCTGGCTGTGTCCAAAATGCCACCCTTTTCTCTATATAGTGCACTATATTTGACCAGAGCCCTATGCAGGCCCTGGTAAAAAAGTAGTGCACTACATAGGGAATAGGGACCCGTCTTAGACGCAAGCCATAACATTGAAGTCTAGATAGCTCACATTCATGTTCAGAAGCATTTAGGGGGATCCATCCAGCATCTCTGTCTTTAAGATGTTCAATTCTGCTTTAATAGCTTATTTCCATATGCTTTCATCTGCAGAATGTGGTGATGTCATTGAACTCTCCCTGGAGCTCACTCTCATCTACTCCCCCTCTTCCTCCCTCCTCCTCCTCCTCTTCTCTTTTGTCAATGACTCTCACTGGCAGCTAGATATTGTAGCTTGCCCTACTAAAATCAGCAGAGCCCACATACAGAAACATATCTACAGCATTCACCTGGCTATAGCCTGCTGATGCTAGCCTGTCTGCTACATTCACCTGGCTATAGCCTGCTGGTGCTAGCCTGTGCTAGCCTATTACTGGGGTAGTGCTAGCCTATTGCTGAGGCAGTATTGGGGCAGTGCTAGCCTATTGCTGAGGCAGTACTGGGGCAGTGCTAGCTTATTGCTGCCAGTATTTCTATTCAGGAGTGTATACATTGATATGTCACTATAGATGAGTGAACCAGACTATAAGGAAAGTGGTGGCCGGACCTCCTGGAGCTCAGTACATCAGTGTGCGTCCCAAATGACACCCTATTCTCTATGTAGTCCACTACTTTGACCAGAACCAATAGAGCTCTGGCCAAAAGTAGTTCACTATGTAGGGAATAAGGTGCCATTTGGGACGGACCTTCAGACTGTTGCTGACACATCACAGGGCAGAACGATCTCTGAGCTCTCCTCACAGGTCACCTGATCTCTACTCACTACGGCCCATTAAAGCCCGTTACAGTAAACGCCATGTTATCCACCCTCCATTACACATTACACTCTCATTCAGAAGGGATCATGGGACTGTAAATAACATGTACAGTTTATAAAGCAATGAGGTCTACTCTACTGTGTGTGTGTGTCTGTGTGTGTGTGTGTGTGTGTGTGTGTGTGTGTGTGTGTGTGTGTGTGTGTGTGTGTGTGTGTGTGTGTGTGTGTGTGTGTGTGTGTGTGTGTGTGTGTGTGTGTGTGTGTCTGTGTGTGTGATGAGGAGTATAAATCCCTCTCACCAGTCTGCGTATCTCCCTCTCACACTCCCTCTTGATGCGGGTGATCTCCTCCTGGTGTACATGATAGACGGATCGTATCTCAGCAGCCTTGGTCTTGTCTGCCTGTACGGCCAAGTTCAGAGCTTCCTCCATCTGTCTCTTCATGCCCTTCAGCTCGTAGATCTCCTGCTGTAGTCTGCTCCTCTCCCCCTCAAAACCACGCCTGGCCTCCTCACGCGCCTCCGCAAACAGAGCCGTCTTCACCTGACAGGGAGGGTAGGTTACCCAGAGGTTAGAGTGGTGGACCAGTAACCAGAAGGTTCCCTGATGGGCTGAACGGGCTACTGTAGGGCTGCTTGTATCAGAACATTACTCAAATCCACGACCACCTAAACATCTCCCGGGATGCTGCACTGCAGCTGAACCTGTGCTGCATCTAGCCTCTCCTGTGTGTGTATCAGTGGTGTCCAGGGGGACCATTCTCTCCTGTGTGTGTATCAGTGGTGTCCAGGGGACCATTCTCTCCTGTGTATGTATCAGTGGTGTCCAGGGACCCATTCTCTCCTGTGTGTGTATCAGTGGTGTCCAGGGGGATACCATTCTCTCCTGTGTGTGTATCAGTGGTGTCCAGGGGGACCATTCTCTCCTGTGTGTGTATCAGTGGTGTCCAGGGGACCATTCTCTCCTGTGTGTGTATCAGTGGTGTCCAGGGGGACCATTCTCTCCTGTGTGTGTATCAGTGGTGTCCAGGGGGACCATTCTCTCCTGTGTGTGTATCAGTGGTGTCCAGGGGAATCCATTCTCTCCTGTGTATGTATCAGTGGTGTCCAGAGGGACCATTCTCTCCTGTGTGTGTATCAGTGGTGTCCAGGGGACCATTCTCTCCTGTGTGTGTATCAGTGGTGTCCAGGGGACCATTCTCTCCTGTGTATGTATCAGTGGTGTCCAGGGGGGCCATTCTCTCCTGTGTGTGTATCAGTGGTGTCCAGGGATACCGTTCTCTCCTGTGTGTGTATCAGTGGTGTCCAGGGGACCATTCTCTCCTGTGTGTGTATCAGTGGTGTCCAGGGGACCATTCTCTCCTGTGTGTGTATCAGTGGTGTCCAGGGGGACCATTCTCTCCTGTGTGTGTATCAGTGGTGTCCAGGGGGGCCATTCTCTCCTGTGTGTGTATCAGTGGTGTCCAGGGATACCATTCTCTCCTGTGTGTGTATCAGGGGTGTCCAGGGGGATCCCATTCTCTCCTGTGTGTGTATCAGTGGTGTCCAGGGGGACCATTCTCTCCTGTGTGTGTATCAGTGGTGTCCAGGGGGACCATTCTCTCCTGTGTGTGTATCAGTGGTGTCCAGGGGGACCATTCTCTCCTGTGTGTGTATCAGTGGTGTCCAGGGGCCCATTCTCTCCTGTGTGTGTATCAGTGGTGTCCAGGGGGATCCCATTCTCTCCTGTGTATGTATCAGTGGTGTCCAGGGGGATCCCATTCTCTCCTGTGTATGTATCAGTGGTGTCCAGGGGGGTCATTCTCTCCTGTGTGTGTATCAGTGGTGTCCAGGGGGATACCATTCTCTCCTGTGTGTGTATCAGTGGTGTCC
The DNA here is from genome assembly GCF_016432855.1 of Salvelinus namaycush. Lineage (NCBI taxonomy): Eukaryota > Metazoa > Chordata > Actinopteri > Salmoniformes > Salmonidae > Salvelinus > Salvelinus namaycush. The sequence continues at coordinate 84,621,613 of NC_052310.1, forward strand.
AGGAATGCCATTCTCTCCTGTGTGTGTATCAGTGGTGTCCAGGGGGACCATTCTCTCCTGTGTGTGTATCAGTGGTGTCCAGGGGGACCATTCTCTCCTGTGTGTGTATCAGTGGTGTCCAGGGGGACCATTCTCTCCTGTGTATCAGTGGTGTCCAGAGGGATCATTCTCTCCTGTGTATCAGTGGTGTCCAGAGGGATCATTCTCTCCTGTGTATCAGTGGTGTCCAGGGGGACCATTCTCTCCTGTGTATCAGTGGTGTCCAGAGGGACCATTCTCTCCTGTGTGTGTATCAGTGGTGTCCAGGGGGACCATTCTCTCCTGTGTGTGTATCAGTGGTGTCCAGGGAACCATCCTCTCCTGTGTATGTATCAGTGGTGTCCAGAGGGATCATTCTCTCCTGTGTGTGTATCAGTGGTGTCCAGGGAACCATCCTCTCCTGTGTATGTATCAGTGGTGTCCAGGGATACCATTCTCTCCTGTGTGTGTATCAGTGGTGTCCAGGGGTCCATTCTCTCCTGTGTGTGTATCAGTGGTGTCCAGGGGGACCATTCTCTCCTGTGTATGTATCAGTGGTGTCCAGGGACAATTCTCCCCTGTGTGTGTATCAGGGGTGTCCAGAGGGATACCATTCTCTCCTGTGTATGTATCAGTGGTGTCCAGAGGGATCATTCTCTCCTGTGTGTGTATCAGTGGTGTCCAGGGAACCATCCTCTCCTGTGTAAGTATCAGTGGTGTCCAGAGGGATCATTCTCTCCTGTGTGTGTATCAGTGGTGTCCAGGGATACCGTTCTCTCCTGTGTGTGTATCAGTGGTGTCCAGGGATACCATTCTCTCCTGTGTGTGTATCAGTGGTGTCCAGGGGACCATTCTCTCCTGTGTGTGTATCAGTGGTGTCCAGGGGACCATTCTCTCCTGTGTGTGTATCAGTGGTGTCCAGGGAACCATCCTCTCCTGTGTATGTATCAGTGGTGTCCAGAGGGATCATTCTCTCCTGTGTGTGTATCAGTGGTGTCCAGGGATACCGTTCTCTCCTGTGTGTGTATCAGTGGTGTCCAGGGATACCATTCTCTCCTGTGTGTGTATCAGTGGTGTCCAGGGGACCATTCTCTCCTGTGTGTGTATCAGTGGTGTCCAGGGGACCATTCTCTCTTGTGTGTGTATCAGTGGTGTCCAGGGAACCATTCTCTCCTGTGTGTGTATCAGTGGTGTCCAGGGGGCCATTATCTCCTGTGTATGTATCAGTGGTGTCCAGGGGGAATAACCTAAGACAGCAAAAATATGAACTTCCGATTCCAATTTTGACAATGAAATTGTATTGTAAAGTACCTTGTCTGTGGATCCATCTCGCAGCGCATAAACCAGAGCCTGTAGTCTCTGGATCTCTCCGTCTTTGATCTTGATAACCCTCATCAGCTCCAGCTCGTGGCTCCGTAGCAGCGTCTCCCTGAGTCCCTGGAGCTCCTTGCTCTTCTCCTCGTGGAGCTTGGCCTTCAGCTCAGTCACCACCACTGTAGACTTGTGCTGCTCATGTCTCACCTCGTGGCTCTTCTCTCTCTCCAGCTTACTAACCTAGAGAAAGAGAGAGAGAGAAAGAAAGAGAGAGACAGAGAGAGAGAGAGAGAGAGAGAGAGAGGGACAGACAGACGGAGAGAGAGAGAGCGAGAGAGAGCGAGAGAGAGCGAGAGCGAGAGCGAGAGCGAGAGAGAGAGAGAGAGAGAGAGAGAGAGAGAGAGAGAGAGAGAGAGAGAAAGAGACATTACATACACTCATAGCCAAAGTTAGACAGACCTCTCTGTATGTCTAGCTTATTGACCAACAGAGAGAGATGGACGGACGGATAGACACCAGACAGAGCAACATCAGACATCACAGACACTCACAGCCCAGCAGCAAAACCACTCAGAACACATTCAGTCAGATGGACTGGAGACAGTGTTCTGAAACGCTGAAAGCTTTGATGTTATGACCCCAGGACTCCTACTATGCTGTCACTTTAGATGAGGGAGATCCATTGTTACAGTAGGTTGTAGAGATTGTAGGTCGGGTCAGGTCATAGATTTTGTACACTGCTGCTACTCGCTGTTTATTATCTATGCAGTCACTTCACCCCCCACCTACATGTACAAATTACCTCAACTAACCTGTACCCCCGCACACTGACTCTGTACCGGTACCCCCTGTTTATAGCCTCGTTATTGTTATTTTATTGTGTTACTTTTTATTATTACTTTTTATTTTAGTCTACTTGGTAATTATTTTCTTAACTCTTTCTTGAACTGAACTGTTAGTTAAGGGCTTGTAAGTAAGTGTTTTCACGGTAAAGTCTACACTTGTTGTATTCGGCGCATGTGACCAATAAAGTTGGATTTGATTTGATATCTAGCCTACAAGCAGAGAAGTTCCCACTGGCTCTAGCCGTACTACATAGTATGTGTCCCCTTGGTAACCCACAGGTTTATTTGGGGTCATATTGAGTCTCTCCCACCACTTTAACACTGATTGACAGGTGCCGCTCCAGGCAGACCAACCACAAATAGCCCTGCACCCAATGGACCACTACAGATGATCCAATGTACTGTATGCATGGCTAGACAAACAACAGATTATTACAGAGTACTAATGGGAGGGAGGGGGGGGGTGGGGAGGGAGGGAGGGAGACTAATGGGAGGAGAGGGAGGGAGGGAGGGAGGGAGGGAGGGAGGGAGGGGGAGGGGGGAGGGGGGAGGAGAGAGGGAGGGGGAGGGGGGAGGGAGGGAGGAGAGAGGGAGGGAGGGAGGGAGGGGGGGAGGGAGGGAGGGAGGGAGGAGAGAGGGAGGGAGGGAGGGAGGGAGGAGAGAGGGGGGGGAGGGGGGGAGGGGGGGGAGGGAGGGGGGACTAATGGGAGGGAGGGATGGGGGGGGGAGGGAGGGGGGGGGACTAATGGGAGGGAGGGAGGGACTAATGGGAGGGAGGGAGGGACTAATGGGAGGGAGGGACTAATGGGAGGGAGGGGAGTGAGGGGGGGAGGGAGGGAGGGGGAGGGGGGGTGACTAATGGGAGGGAGGGAGGGACTAATGTGAGGGAGGGAGTGACTAATGGGAGGGAGAGAGGGGGGGAGAGAGTGACTAATGGGAGGGAGGGGAGGGAGGGGGGGAGGGAGGGAGGGGGAGGGGAGTGACTAATGGGAGGGAGGGACTAATGGGAGGGAGTGACTAATGGGAGGGAGAGAAGGGGGGAGAGAGTGACTAATGGGAGGGAGGGGAGTGAGGGGGGGAGGGAGGGAGGGGGAGGGGAGTGACTAATGGGAGGGAGGGAGGGAGGGAGGGAGGGAGGGAGGGAGGGAGGGAGGGAGGGAGGGAGGGAGGGAGGGAGGGAGGGAGGGAGTGACTAATGGGAAGGATGGAGGGAGGGGTGTGACTTCTCTTCTCCAGGGCAGACCTAAAGATAGTCCCAATTAAACCATTGGCACACAATCATTGAGGTCACCATTTTATTTTATTTATTTTACCTTTATTTAACTAGGCAAGTCAGTTAAGAATTCATTCTTATTTTCAATGACGGCCTACCAGGGAACAGTGGGTTAACTGCCTTGTTCAGGGGCAGAACGACATATTTTTTTCCCTGGTCCCTGTATGTAGAGTCTACAGGCCATGTAAACTAGTATAACTCTGGTCCCTGTCTGTAGAGTCTACAGGCCATGTAAACCAGTATAACTCTGGTCCCTGTCTGTAGAGTCTACAGGCCATGTAAACCAGTATAACTCTGGTCCCTGTCTGTAGAGTCTACAGGCCATGTAAACCAGCATAACTCTGGTCCCTGTCTGTAGAGTCTACATGCCATGTAAACCAGTATAACTCTGGTCCCTGTCTGTAGAGTCTACAGGCCATGTAAACCAGCATAACTCTGGTCCCTGTCTGTAGAGTCTACAGGCCATGTAAACCAGTATAACTCTGGTCCCTGTCTGTAGAGTCTACAGGCCATGTAAACCAGCATAACTCTGGTCCCGGTCTGTAGAGTCTACAGGCCATGTAAACCAGTATAACTCTGGTCCCGGTCTGTAGAGTCTACAGGCCATGTAAACCAGCATAACTCTGGTCCCTGTCTGTAGAGTCTACAGGCCTATATACTAGTTGGTAACAGCTCCAGCCATATGGCCTCCAAGCTTTGCCCCTCAAGTCTCCCTGAGAGCCGTGGCAGCTTCAAAGAAATGATGATGATGATGATGATGATGATGATGATGATGATGATGATGGGGTGGGTGGGTGGGTGGGTGGGTGGGTGGGTCGGTGGGTCGGTCGGTCGGTCGGTCGGTCGGTCGGTCGGTCGGTCGGTCGGTCGGTCGGTCGGTCGGTCGGTCGGTCGGTCGGTCGGTCGGTCGGTCGGTCGGTCGGTCGGTCGGTCGGTCGGTCGGTCGGTCGGTCGGTCGGTCGGTCGGTCGGTCGGTCGGTCGGTCGGTCGGTCGGTCGGTCGGTCGGTCGGTCGGTCCGTCGGTCGGTCGGTCGGTCGGTCGGTCGGTCCGTCCGTCCGTCCGTCCGTCCGTCCGTCCGTCCGTCCGTCCGTCCGTCCGTCCGTCCGTCCAACATGCACTTCCCTGAGATCAAGAGTAGCATAGCAGGCCATACCGCTGAGTGAAAACTGAAAACCCCCCAACCTAACTGGAGATCTAACAGACAGACTGAAGCATCCATTTGAAATGAGATGACATAGTAGCTGTCATCAGGCCTCACAGTGAGTTATTACCGGCTGGCCATGCAGCAGTGTAGCAGTGCAGGAGCTGGGATGGCTCAGTACGTGTGGCAAGTCTAGCCGGAGGGCCATGGTGTCACCCCATGTCGGTCCTATGGTGAGACGCAGTCATCTGTTAGAGTAATTACACCCAACAGAGAAGACCACACATACTGTAAAGCATCAACACTGTGCAGTATATACAGTCATTACAGAAGATTTACCGAATGAAACACATTTATGATTTATAAACTTCCTCTTGAATTTGCAGACGTGTTACTGTGCATTTTGTTGCTGTGCGTTTTGTTGCCAACTTTACTTTGCTAGCTGACAACTTTACGTTTTTTTTTTTTTTCTTTTTAATTACCGTTTATATTTTTAGTTTTTCCATCGCAACTTTTTTCCCTCATTCAACTTCAACTTTTTCACTCCGGACGCTTTATCTGGACATGGTTCGTCAGCACCTTCAACAGCCGAAGCTAAGTAGTAACATTAACATGATGTCTTCTAATTGCAGTCGCTGTACTCATAATATACAGGAGAACGATCGCCTTACGGCGAGGATAGCTGTGCTGCAAGCCCAGCTTCAGACGCAATCGTTAGGCAAGGGTAATTTCAGTGTAGGAAAGGAAGAAACAGCGTCTGTGCCACCAGTAAGTACAGATACTAACGTTAGTATAAACCCCCCCGCACAGTCCCCGCAGCCGGACAACTTTCTCATGGCTTCTGGAGGGAAATGCTGTTGGAATGCTCAACTGGTGTCGCTCATTCAGCCGACAGAAACTTTCAACCGGTTTTCCCCATTATGTAGCGAGTCGGAGTCTGAGGCTGAGTCTTCTCTTGTCTCTACTCCTCCCGCTACGGGGTCTGAGACGCCGAAGGCTCCAACCATTAGCTCTGACAAATTGAAAACCCTAGTCATTGGCGACTCCATTACCCGCAGTATTAGACTTAAAACGAATCACCCAGCGATCATACACTGTTTACCAGGGGGCAGGGCTACCGACGTTAAGGCTAATCTAAAGATGGTGCTGGCTAAAGCTAAATCTGGCGAGTGTAGAGAGTATAGAGATATTGTTATCCACGTCGGCACCAACGATGTTAGGATGAAACAGTCAGAGGTCACCAAGTGCAACATAGCTTCAGCGTGTAAATCAGCTAGAAAGATGTGTCGGCATCGAGTAATTGTCTCTGGCCCCCTCATAGTTAGGGGGAGTGACGAGCTCTACAGCAGAGTCTCACAACTCAATCGCTGGTTGAAAACTGTTTTCTGCCCCTCCCAAAAGATAGAATTTGTAGATAATTGGCCCTCTTTCTGGGACTCACCCACAAACAGGACCAAGCCTGACCTGCTGAGGAGTGACGGACTCCATCCTAGCTGGAGGGGTGCTCTCATCTTATCTACCAACATAGACAGGGCTCTAACTCCTCTAGCTCCACAATGAAATAGGGTGCAGGCCAGGCAGCAGGCTGTTAGCCAACCTGCCAGCTTAGTGGAGTCTGCCACTAGCATAGTCAGTGTAGTCAGCTCAGCCATCCCCATTGAGACTGTGTCTGTGCCTCGACCTAGGTTGGGCAAAACTAAACATGGCGGTGTTCGCCTTAGCAATCTCATTAGGATAAAGACCTCCTCCATTCCTGTCATTATTGAAAGAGATCGTGATACCTCACATCTCAAAATAGGGTTACTTAATGTTAGATCCCTCACTTCAAAGGCAGTCATAGTCAATGAACTAATCACTGATCATAATCTTGATGTGATTGGCCTGACTGAAACATGGCTTAAGCCTGATGAATTTACTGTGTTAAATGAGGCCTCACCTCCTGGTTACACTAGTGACCATATCCCCCGTGCATCCCGCAAAGGCGGAGGTGTTGCTAACATTTACGATAGCAAATTTCAATTTACAAAAAAAAAAATGACGTTTTCGTCTTTTGAGCTTCTAGTCATGAAATCTATGCAGCCTACTCAATCACTTTTTATAGCTACTGTTTACAGGCCTCCTGGGCCATATACAGCGTTCCTCTCTGAGTTCCCTGAATTCCTATCAGACCTTGTAGTCATAGCAGATCATATTCTAATTTTTGGTGATTTTAATATTCATATGGAGAAGTCCACAGACCCACTCCAAAACTATTTCGGAGCCATCATCGACTCAGTGGGTTTTGTCCAACATGTCTCTGGACCTACTCACTGCCACAGTCATACTCTGGACCTAGTTTTGTCCCATGGAATAAATGTTGTAGATCTTAATGTTTTTCCACATAATCCTGGACTATCGGACCACCATTTTATTACGTTTGCAATCGCAACAAATAATCTGCTCAGACCCCAACCAAGGAGCATCAAAAGTCGTGCTATAAATTCTCAGACAACACAAAAATTCCTTGATGCCCTTCCAGACTCCTTCTGCCTACCCAAGGACGTCAGAGGACAAAAATCAGTTAACCACTTAACTGAGGAACTCAATTTAACCTTGCGCAATACCCTAGATGCAGTTGCACCCCTAAAAACGAAAAACATTTGTCATAAGAAACTAGCTCCCTTGTATACAGAAAATACCCGAGCTTTGAAGCAAGCTTCCAGAAAATTGGAACGGAAATGGCGCCACACCAAACTGGAAGTCTTCCGACTAGCTTGGAAAGACAGTACCGTGCAGTACCGAAGAGCCCTCACTGCTGCTCGATCATCCTACTTTTCCAACTTAATCGAGGAAAATAAGAACAATCCAAAGTTTCTTTTTGATACTGTTGCAAAGCTAACTAAAAAGCAGCATTCCCCAAGAGAGGATGGCTTTCACTTCAGCAGTAATAAATTCATGAACTTCTTTGAGGAAAAGATCATGACCATTAGAAAGCAAATTACGGACTCCTCTTTGAATCTGCGTATTCCCCCAGGGCTTAGCTGTCCTGGATCTGCACAGCTCTGCCAGGGCCTGGGATCGGGTGAGACACTTAAGTGTTTTAGTACTATATCTCTTGACACAATGATGAAAATAATCATGGCCTCTAAACCTTCAAGCTGCATACTGGATCCTATTCCTACTAAACTACTGAAAGAGCTGCTTCCTGTGCTTGGCCCTCCTATGTTGAACATAATAAACAACTCTCTATCCACCGGATGTGTACCAAACTCACTAAAAGTGGCAGTAATAAAGCCTCTCTTGAAAAAGCCAAACCTTGACCCGGAAAATATAAAAAACTATCGGCCTATATCGAATCTTCCATTCCTCTCAAAAATTTTAGAAAAAGCTGTTGCGCAGCAACTCACTGCCTTCCTGAAGACAAACAATGTATACGAAATGCTTCAGTCTGGTTTTAGACCCCATCATAGCACTGAGACTGCACTTGTGAAGGTGGTAAATTACCTTTTAATGGCGTCAGACCGAGGCTCTGCATCTGTCCTCGTGCTACTAGACCTTAGTGCTGCCTTTGACACCATCGATCACCACATTCTTTTGGAGAGACTGGAAACCCAAATTGGTCTACACGGACAAGTTCTGGCCTGGTTAGATCTTACCTGTCGGAAAGATATCAGTTTGTCTCTGTGAATGGTTTGTCCTCTGACAAATCAACTGTACATTTCGGTGTTCCTCAAGGTTCCGTTTTAGGACCACTATTGTTTTCACTATATATTTTACCTCTTGGGGATGTTATTCGAAAACATAATGTTAACTTTCACTGCTATGCGGATGACACACAGCTGTACATTTCAATGAAACATGGTGAAGCCCCAAAATTGCCCTCGCTAGAAGCCTGTGTTTCAGACATAAGGAAGTGGATGGCTGAAAACTTTCTACTTTTAAACTCGGACAAAACAGAGATGCTTGTTCTAGGTCCCAAGAAACAAAGAGATCTTCTGTTAAATCTGACAATTAATCTTGATGGTTGTAAAGTCGTCTCAAATAAAACTGTGAAGGACCTCGGCGTTACTCTTGACCCTGATCTCTCTTTTGACGAACATATCAAGACTGTTTCAAGGACAGCTTTTTTCCATCTACGTAACATTGCAAAAATCAGACATTTTCTGTCCAAAAATGATGCAGAAAAATTAATCCATGCATTTGTTACTTCTAGGTTAGACTACTGCAATGCTCTACTTTCCGGCTACCCGGATAAAGCACTAAATAAACTTCAGTTAGTGCTAAATACGGCTGCTAGAATCCTGACTAGAACCAAGAAATTTGATCATATTACTCCAGTGCTAGCTTCCCTACACTGGCTTCCTGTTAAGGCAAGGGCTGATTTCAAGGTTTTACTGTTAACCTATAAAGCGTTACATGGGCTTGCTCCTACCTATCTTTCCGAGTTGGTCCTGCCGTACATACCTATACGTACGCTACGGTCACAAGACGCAGGCCTCCTAATTGTCCCTAGAATTTCTAAGCAAACAGCGGGAGGCAGGGCTTTCTCCTATAGATCTCCATTTTTATGGAACGGTCTGCCTACCCATGTGAGAGACGCAGACTCGGTCTCAACCTTTAAGTCTTTACTGAAGACTTATCTCTTCAGTAGGTCATATGATTGAGTGTAGTCTGGCCCAGGAGTGTGAAGGTGAACGGAAAGGCTCTGGAGCAACGAACCGCCCTTGCTGTCTCTGCCTGGCCGGTTCCCCTCTCTCCACTGGGATTCTCTGCCTCTAACCCTATTACAGGGGCTGAGTCACTGGCTTACTGGTGCTCTTTCATGCCGTCCCTAGGAGGGGTGCGTCACTTGAGTGGGTTGAGTTACTGACGTGATTTTCCTGTCTGGGTTGGCGCCCCCCCTTGGTTTGTGCTGTGGTGGAGATCTTTGTGGGCTATACTCGGCCTTGTCTCAGGATTGTAAGTTGGTGGTTGAAGATATCCCTCTAGTGGTGCGGGGGCTGTGCTTTGGCAAAGTGGGTGGGGTTATATCCTTCCTGTTTGGCCCTGTCCGGGGGTATCTTCGGATGGGGCCACAGTGTCTCCTGACCGCTCCTGTCTCAGCCTCCAGTATTTATGCTGCAGTAGTTTATGTGTCGGGGGGCTAGGGTCAGTTGGTTATACCTGGAGTACTTCTCCTGTCTTATCCAGTGTCCTGTGTGAATTTAAGTATGCTCTCTCTAATTCTCTCGTTCTCTCTTTCTTTCTCTCTGAGAACCTGAGCCCTAGGACCATACGTCACGGCAAACCAGGCATGATGACTCCTTGCTGTCCCCAGTCCACCTGGCCTTGCTGCTGTTCCAGTTTCAACTGCTCTGCCTGCGGTTATGGAACCCCTACCTGTCCCAGACCTGCTGCTTTCAACTCTTAATGATCGGCTATGAAAAGCCAACTAACTTTTATTCCTGATTATTATTTGACCATGCTTGTCATTTATGAACATTTTGAAAATCTTGGCTCTCTCTAATTCTCTCCTTCTCTCTTTCTTTCTCTCTCTCGGAGGACCTGAGCCCTAGGACCATACGTCAGGACTACCGGGCATGATGACTCCTTGCTGTCCCCAGTCCGCCTGGCCTTGCTGCTATTCCAGTTTCAACTGTTCTGCCTGCGGTTACGGAACCCCTACCTGTCCCAGACCTGCTGTTTTCAACTCTTAATGATCGGCTATGAAAAGCCAACTGACATTTATTCCTGATTATTATTTGACCATGCTTGTCATTTATGAACATTTTGAAAATCTTGGCTCTCACTAATTTTCTCCTTCTCTCTTTCTTTCTCTCTCTCGGAGGACCTGAGCCCTAGGACCATACGTCAGGACTACCGGGCATGATGACTCCTTGCTGTCCCCAGTCCGCCTGGCCTTGCTGCTATTCCAGTTTCAACTGTTCTGCCTGCGGTTATGGAACCGCCACCTGTCCCAGACCTGCTGTTTTCAACTCTTAATGATCGGCTATGAAAAGCCAACTGAAAATTATTCATGATTATTATTTGACCATGCTTGTCACTTATGAACATTTTGAACATCTTGGCATAGTTCTGTTATAATCTCCACCCGGCACAGCCAGAAGAGGACTGGCCACCCCTCATAGCCTGGTTCCTCTCTAGGTTTCTTCCTAGGTTTTGGCCTTTCTAGGGAGTTTTTCCTAGCCACCGTGCTTCTACACCTGCATTGCTTGCTGTTTGGGGTTTTAGGCTGGGTTTCTGTACAGCACTTCGAGATATTAGCTGATGTACGAAGGGCTATATAAAATAAACTTGATTTATGCACTAAATGATATTGTCACTACTAGGTCAAAATAATAGGTAGATATACTGTAATAATACTACTACTAATATATTATATACTGATATACTGTAATACTAATACTACCAATATATTATATACTGATATACTGTAATAGTAATATTAATACTACTAATATATAATATACTGATATACTAATACTACCAATATATTATATACCGGTGTACTGTAATAGTAATACTACTGATATATAATATACTGTTATACTGTAATAGTAATACTACTAATATATTATATACTGGTATACTGTAAATAATAATAGTACCAATATATTATATACTGGTATACTGTAATACTAATACTACCAATATATTATATCCCGGTATACTGTAATAATAATACTACTAATATATTATATACCGGTGTACTGTAATGGTAATACTACTAATATATAATATACTGTTATACTGTAATAATAATACTACTTATATACTGGTATTGTCACGCCATGACTTGAGATATCTCTGTTTTCTTTATATTTTGGTTAGGTCAGGGTGTGACTAGGGTGGGTACGTTAGTTTTTGTATTGTCTAAGGTTTTTGTAGTTCTAGGGGTTTTGTAGGTCTAGGTATTTGTATGTCTATGGTGGCCTGATATGGTTCTCAATCAGAGGCAGCTGTTTATCGTTGTCTCTGATTGGGGATCATATTTAGGTAGCCATTTTCCCTTTGGTGTTTGTGGGATCTTGTTCTATGTTTAGTTGCCTGTCTGCACTACTCATATTAGCTTCACGGTTCGTTTTATTATTTTGTTTTTCAGTGTTCATTCTTATAATAAAGAAGAATGTATGCTTACCACACTGCGCCTTGGTCTCCTCCTTACAACGGCCGTGACAGGTATACTGTAATAGTAATACATTATATACTGGTATACTGTAATAGTAATACTACTAATATATTATATACTGGTATACTGTAATAGTAATACTACTAATATATTATATACTGGTATACTGTAATAATAATACTACTAATATATTATATACTGGTATACTGTAATAGTAATACTACTAATATATTATATACTGGTATACTGTAATAATAATACTACTAATATATTATATACTGGTATACTGTAATAGTAATACTACTAATATATTATATACTGGTATACTGTAATAGTAATACTACTAATATATTATATACTGGTATACTGTAATAATAATACTACTAATATATTATATACTGGTATACTGTAATAGTAATACTACTAATATATTATATACTGGTATACTGTAATAATAATACTACTAATATATTATATACTGGTATACTGTAATAGTAATACTACTAATATATTATATACTGGTATACTGTAATAATAATACTACTAATATATTATATACCGGTATACTGTAATAGTAATACTACTAATATATTATATACTGGTATACTGTAATAGTAATACTACTAATATATTATATACTGGTATACTGTAATAGTAATACTACTAATATATTATATACTGGTATACTGTAATAATAATACTACTAATATATTATATACTGGTATACTGTAATAATAATACTACTAATATATTATATACCGGTATACTGTAAATGCAGATTAAAATGGATTAACCGTGAGGATGTCACCAAGTTCATAAACGTGTCATGATACAGCCTCTTATCTGTAACTAAACCTGTAGTATTATACAGCTTGTTATCTATAACTAAACCTGTAGTATCATACAGCCTGTTATCTATAACTAAACCTGTAGTATCATACAGCCTGTTATCTATAACTAAACCTGTTACATCATACAGCCTGTTATCTGTAACTAAACCTGTAGTATCATACAGCCTGTTATATGTAACTAAACCTGTAGTATCATACAGCCTGTTATCTATAACTAAACCTGTTACATCATACAGCCTGTTATCTGTAACTAAACCTGTAGTATCATACAGCCTGTTATCTGTAACTAAACCTGTAGTATCATACAGCCTGTTATCTATAACTAAACCTGTTGTATCATACAGCCTGTTATCTATAACTAAACCTGTTGTATCATACAGCCTGTTATCTATAACTAAACCTGTAGTATCATACAGCCTGTTATCTATAACTAAACCTGTTGTATCATACAGCCTGTTATCTGTAACTAAACCTATAGTATCATACAGCCTGTTATCTATAACTAAACCTGTAGTATCATACAGCCTGTTATCTGTAACTAAACCTGTAGTATCATACAGCCTGTTATCTGTAACTAAACCTGTAGTATCATACAGCCTGTTATCTGTAACTAAACCTGTAGTATTATACAGCCTGTTATCTGTAACTAAACCTGTTACATCATACAGCCTGTTATCTGTAACTAAACCTGTAGTATCATACAGCCTGTTATCTGTAACTAAACCTGTTGTATCATACAGCCTGTTATCTGTAACTAAACCTGTAGTATCATACAGCCTGTTATCTGTAACTAAACCTGTAGTATCATACAGCCTGTTATCTGTAACTAAACCTGTAGTATTATACAGCCTGTTATCTGTAACTAAACCTGTTACATCATACAGCCTGTTATCTATAACTAAACCTGTAGTATCATACAGCCTGTTATCTATAACTAAACCTGTAGTATCATACAGCCTGTTATCTATAACTAAACCTGTAGTATCATACAGCCTGTTATCTATAACTAAACCTGTAGTATCATACAGCCTGTTATCTGTAACTAAACCTGTAGTATCATACAGCCTGTTATCTGTAACTAAACCTGTAGTATTATACAGCCTGTTATCTGTAACTAAACCTGTTACATCATACAGCCTGTTATCTGTAACTAAACCTGTTATATCATACAGCCTGTTATCTGTAACTAAACCTGTAGTATCATACAGCCTGTTATCTGTAACTAAACCTGTAGTATCATACAGCCTGTTATCTGTAACTAAACCTGTTACATCATACAGCCTGTTATCTGTAACTAAACCTGTAGTATCATACAGCCTGTTATCTGTAACTAAACCTGTAGTATCATACAGCCTGTTATCTATAACTAAACCTGTTACATCATACAGCCTGTTATCTGTAACTAAACCTGTAGTATCATACAGCCTGTTATCTGTAACTAAACCTGTTACATCATACAGCCTGTTATCTGTAACTAAACCTGTAGTATCATACAGCCTGTTATCTGTAACTAAACCTGTAGTATCATACAGCCTGTTATCTATAACTAAACCTGTAGTATCATACAGCCTGTTATCTATAACTAAACCTGTAGTATCATACAGCCTGTTATCTGTAACTAAACCTGTAGTATCATACAGCCTGTTATCTGTAACTAAACCTGTTATATCATACAGCCTGTTATCTGTAACTAAACCTGTAGTATCATACAGCCTGTTATCTGTAACTAAACCTGTTACATCATACAGCCTGTTATCTGTAACTAAACCTGTTATATCATACAGCCTGTTATCTGTAACTAAACCTGTAGTATCATACAGCCTGTTATCTGTAACTAAACCTGTAGTATCATACAGCCTGTTATCTATAACTAAACCTGTTATATCATACAGCCTGTTATCTGTAACTAAACCTGTAGTATCATACAGCCTGCTCTACAGTACATAACTAAACCTGCATTGGTTGGGTCATACATGCAGAGCAGAGAGCATTGTTCATTCAGACAGCCAAACAACAGGGAAGGGACCCCCTGGCCTCCACAGACACACAGACAGACAGTAGTGTCTAACATTAGATGTCACAATGGCCTCTTTGACATGGACTGTTACTGGGGGTAGATAGCTGTTCATCTGGAGCAGAGCACACAGCGTCCAGGAGCACTGGGGCTGCCCCTTACCTAGGAGCACTGGGCTGACCCCCTTACCCAGGAGCACTGGGTTGACCCCCTTACCCAGGAGCACTGGGCTGACCCCTTACTCAGGAGCACTGGGCTGACCCCCTTACTCAGGAGCACTGGGCTGACCCCCTTACTCAGGAGCACTGGGCTGACCCCCTTACTCAGGAGCACTGGGCTGACCCCCTTACTCAGGAGCACTGGGCTGACCCCCTTACTCAGGAGCACTGGGCTGACCCCCTTACCCAGGAGCACTGGGCTGACCCCCTTACTCAGGAGCACTGGGCTGATCCCCTTACTCAGGAGCACTGGGCTGACCCCCTCACTCAGGAGCACTGGGCTGACCCCCTTACCCAGGAGCACTGGGCTGACCCCCTTACTCAGGAGCACTGGGCTGACCCCCTTACCCAAGAGCACTGGGCTGACCCCCTTACCCAGGAGCACTGGGCTGATCCCCTTACTCAGGAGCACTGGGCTGACCCCCTTACTCAGGAGCACTGGGCTGACCCCTTACTCAGGAGCACTGGGCTGACCCCCTTACTCAGACACTGTAGTCTTCTGTGATTACATGAACACAATCATTAATCAGACACACACTAGTCTGACTAGGCTACTGTAGAATGGTAGAATAGCATTAACACTAGTCTGACTAGACTACTGTAGAATGGTAGAATAGCATTAACACTAGTCTGACTAGGCTACTGTAGAATGGTAGAATAGCATTAACACTAGTCTGACTAGGCTACTGTAGAATGGTAGAATAGCATTAACACTAGTCTGACTAGACTACTGTAGAATGGTAGAATAGCATTAACACTAGTCTGACTAGACTACTGTAGAATGGTAGAATAGCATTAACACTAGTCTGACTAGGCTACTGTAGAATGGTAGAATAGCATTAACACTAGTCTGACTAGGCTACTGTAGAATGGTAGAATAGCATTAACACTAGTCTGACTAGACTACTGTAGAATGGTAGAATAGCATTAACACTAGTCTGACTAGGCTACTGTAGAATGGTAGAATAGCATTAACACTAGTCTGACTAGACTACTGTAGAATGGTAGAATAGCATTAACACTAGTCTGACTAGACTACTGTAGAATGGTAGAATAGCATTAACACTAGTCTGACTAGACTACTGTAGAATGGTAGAATAGCATTAACACTAGTCTGACTAGGTAACTGTAGAATGGTAGAATAGCATTAACACTAGTCTGACTAGACTACTGTAGAATGGTAGAATAGCATTAACACTAGTCTGACTAGGCTACTGTAGAATGGGAGAATAGCATTAACACTAGTCTGACTAGACTACTGTAGAATGGTAGAATAGCATTAACACTAGGCAGATTAGGTATCCCTTGAATGGTAGAATAGCATTAGGAATAATTTGTCTTGTTAATCACAGGCATCTTTACTGGGCTAATAGTTCGTTCAATACCCTCTTCAGATCCATAATTTACATCTTTACATTATTGAGACTATTCCCAGCTGTATTTCACACTTAATTTTTTTTTAAACAGCCCCATTTCTGTTCACCATTTCCGTTCCTGGTTCATCGGTGGTTTCCATGGTACTGTACCAAGCACACAGCAACACCAACAGTGGAAATGAGCAATTTCTGCATTGCAAGATACAACTATTCACAAGGGTCAAAGGTTAGGTTGCACAATGCCCTTCTTGCCTTGCAGCTATACAACGGGAGTGTATTCATTAGGAGTGAGACTGAGTGTGAGCACTGAGGTAACACCTGCTGAGCCCAGCGCTAGTCGCTCCATCTAGTAGAATGAAATGGATCAATCACACTGCAAGACCGTGCAGGGGCAGAATCAAGACATTATTCCAGATCATTTTATCTTCACTTAGAAATCCTAAGAGTCACATTGTATCATATGATCCACGAGTAAAAGCCAAGAGAGTAACAAGAAACTTTGAGATAAATCTGAACTAGATAAAAAGACATGATTATGTTAAAAGATAAACACTGTGACCTAACAATCAGGGTCATGTAAGACAGACAGCTAAGTGGTAACTGCCTCCATTGTTAAAATAAACCATGGCGATAAGTATCCTTATTGTGACATCATATTGTCTGAAATAAACCTGCATAGTGGGTGATAAGTATCCTTATTGTGACATCATATTGTCTGAAATAAACCTGCATAGTGGGTGATAAGTATCCTTATTGTGTCATCATATTGTCTGAAATAAACCTGCATAGTGGGCGATAAGTATCCTTATTGTGTCATCATATTGTCTGAAATAAACCTGCATAGTGGGTGATAAGTATCCTTATTGTGACATCATAGTGTCTGAAATAAACCTGCATAGTGGGTGATAAGTATCCTTATTGTGTCATCATAGTGTCTGAAATAAACCTGCATAGTGGGTGATAAGTATCCTTATTGTGACATCATAGTGTCTGAAATAAACCTGCATAGTGGGCGATAAGTATCCTTATTGTGACATCATAGTGTCTGAAATAAACCTGCATAGTGGGTGATAAGTATCCTTATTGTGTCATCATATTGTCTGAAATAAACCTGCATAGTGGGTGATAAGTATCCTTATTGTGTCATCATATTGTCTGAAATAAACCTGCATAGTGGGCGATAAGTATCCTTATTGTGACATCATAGTGTCTGAAATAAACCTGCATAGTGGGCGATAAGTATCCTTATTGTGACATCATATTGTCTGAAATAAACCTGCATAGTGGGCGATAAGTATCCTTATTGTGTCATCATATTGTCTGAAATAAACCTGCATAGTGGGTGATAAGTATCCTTATTGTGTCATCATATTGTCTGAAATAAACCTGCATAGTGGGTGATAAGTATCCTTATTGTGTCATCATAGTGTCTGAAATAAACCTGCATAGTGGGTGATAAATATCCTTATTGTGTCATCATATTGTCTGAAATAAACCTGCATAGTGGGTGATAAGTATCCTTATTGTGTCATCATATTGTCTGAAATAAACCTGCATAGTGGGTGATAAGTATCCTTATTGTGACATCATATTGTCTGAAATAAACCTGCATAGTGGGCGATAAGTATCCTTATTGTGACATCATAGTGTCTGAAATAAACCTGCATAGTGGGCGATAAGTATCCTTATTGTGTCATCATAGTGTCTGAAATAAACCTGCATAGTGGGCGATAAGTATCCTTATTGTGACATCATATTGTCTGAAATAAACCTGCATAGTGGGTGATAAGTATCCTTATTGTGTCATCATAGTGTCTGAAATAAACCTGCATAGTGGGTGATAAGTATCCTTATTGTGACATCATATTGTCTAAAATAAACCTGCATAGTGGGTGATAAGTATCCTTATTGTGACATCATAGTGTCTGAAATAAACCTGCATAGTGGGTGATAAGTATCCTTATTGTGTCATCATAGTGTCTGAAATAAACCTGCATAGTGGGCGATAAGTATCCTTATTGTGTCATCATAGTGTCTGAAATAAACCTGCATAGTGGGCGATAAGTATCCTTATTGTGTCATCATAGTGTCTGAAATAAACCTGCATAGTGGGCGATAAGTATCCTTATTGTGTCTTCATAGTGTCTGAAATAAACCTGTATAGTGGGTGATAAGTATCCTTATTGTGTCATCATATTGTCTGAAATAAACCTGCATAGTGGGTGATAAGTATCCTTATTGTGTCATCATATTGTCTGAAATAAACCTGCATAGTGGGTGATAAGTATCCTTATTGTGTCATCATATTGTCTGAAATAAACCTGCATAGTGGGTGATAAGTATCCTTATTGTGACATCATATTGTCTGAAATAAACCTGCATAGTGGGCGATAAGTATCCTTATTGTGACATCATAGTGTCTGAAATAAACCTGCATAGTGGGTGATAAGTATCCTTATTGTGACATCATAGTGTCTGAAATAAACCTGCATAGTGGGTGATAAGTATCCTTATTGTGACATCATATTGTCTGAAATAAACCTGCATAGTGGGCGATAAGTATCCTTATTGTGACATCATAGTGTCTGAAATAAACCTGCATAGTGGGTGATAAGTATCCTTATTGTGACATCATATTGTCTGAAATAAACCTGCATAGTGGGTGATAAATATCCTTATTGTGTCATCATATTGTCTGAAATAAACCTGCATAGTGGGTGATAAGTATCCTTATTGTGACATCATATTGTCTGAAATAAACCTGCATAGTGGGTGATAAGTATCCTTATTGTGACATCATATTGTCTGAAATAAACCTGCATAGTGGGTGATAAGTATCCTTATTGTGACATCATATTGTCTGAAATAAACCTGCATAGTGGGTGATAAGTATCCTTATTGTGACATCATATTGTCTGAAATAAACCTGCATAGTGGGTGATAAGTATCCTTACTGTGACATCATATTGTCTGAAATAAACCTGCATAGTGGGTGATAAGTATCCTTATTGTGACATCATATTGTCTGAAATAAACCTGCATAGTGGGTGATAAGTATCCTTATTGTGACATCATATTGTCTGAAATAAACCTGCATAGTGGGTGATAAGTATCCTTATTGTGACATCACATTGTCTGAAATAAACCTGCATAGTGGGCGATAAGTATCCTTATTGTGACATCATATTGTCTGAAATAAACCTGCATAGTGGGCGATAAGTATCCTTATT
>NC_052311.1:0-40000 GCF_016432855.1 Salvelinus namaycush
GATGGAGGTAGATATGTATAGGGGTAAGGTGACTATATACAGGGTCAGTACCATATTAACAATGTACAGGGATACTGGAGTGATGGAGGTAGATATGTATAGGGGTAAGGTGACTATATACAGGGTCAGTACCATATTAACAATGTACAGGGATACTGGAGTGATGGAGGTAGATATGTATAGGGGTAAGGTGACTATATACAGGGTCAGTACCATATTAACAATGTACAGGGATACTGGAGTGATAGAGGTAGATATGTATAGGGGGAAGGTGACTATATACAGGGTCAGTACCATATTAACAATGTACAGGGATACTGGAGTGATGGAGGTAGATATGTATAGGGGTAAGGTGACTATATACAGGGTCAGTACCATATTAACAATGTACAGGGATACTGGAGTGATGGAGGTAGATATGTATAGGGGTAAGGTGACTATATACAGGGTCAGTACCATATTAACAATGTGCAGGGATACTGGAGTGATGGAGGTAGATATGTATAGGGGGAAGGTGACTATATACAGGGTCAGTACCATATTAACAATGTGCAGGGATACTGGAGTGATGGAGGTAGATATGTATAGGGGGAAGGTGACTATATACAGGGTCAGTACCATATTAACAATGTACAGGGATACTGGAGTGATGGAGGTAGATATGTATAGGGGTAAGGTGACTATATACAGGGTCAGTACCATATTAACAATGTACAGGGATACTGGAGTGATGGAGGTAGATATGTATAGGGGTAAGGTGACTATATACAGGGTCAGTACCATATTAACAATGTGCAGGGATACTGGAGTGATGGAGGTAGATATGTATAGGGGGAAGGTGACTATATACAGGGTCAGTACCATATTAACAATGTGCAGGGATACTGGAGTGATGGAGGTAGATATGTATAGGGGTAAGTTGACTATATACAGGGTCAGTACTATATTAACAATGTACAGGGATACTGGAGTGATGGAGGTAGATATGTATAGGGGTAAGGTGACTATATACAGGGTCAGTACCATATTAACAATGTACAGGGATACTGGAGTGATGGAGGTAGATATGTATAGGGGTAAGGTGACTATATACAGGGTCAGTACCATATTAACAATGTACAGGGATACTGGAGTGATGGAGGTAGATATGTATAGGGGTAAGATGACTATATACAGGGTCAGTACCATATTAACAATGTGCAGGGATACTGGAGTGATGGAGGTAGATATGTATAGGGGTAAGATGACTATATACAGGGTCAGTACCATATTAACAATGTACAGGGATACTGGAGTGATGGGGGTAGATATGTATAGGGGTAAGGTGACTATATACAGGGTCAGTACCATATTAACAATGTACAGGGATACTGGAGTGATGGAGGTAGATATGTATAGGGGTAAGGTGACTATATACAGGGTCAGTACCATATTAACAATGTACAGGGATACTGGAGTGATGGAGGTAGATATGTATAGGGGGAAGGTGACTATATACAGGGTCAGTACCATATTAACAATGTACAGGGATACTGGAGAGATGGAGGTAGATATGTATAGGGGTAAGGTGACTATATACAGGGTCAGTACCATATTAACAATGTACAGGGATACTGGAGTGATGGAGGTAGATATGTATAGGGGTAAGGTGACTATATACAGGGTCAGTTCAGTATAAATGTGTGTGCATTTTATGTGTGAGTGATCAGATCGGTTAGTTCAACTATTCAACGTCACAAGAACTGTCTCTTTTCTTGTAGACAAGGGGAGATGTAGACAAAGATCCTAAAAGTACTCTAGTGGAGAAGGAGAGATGTAGACAAAGATCCTAGAAGTACTCTAGTGGAGAAGGAGAGATGTAGACAAAGATCCTAAAAGTACTCTAGTGGAGAAGGAGAGATGTAGACAAAGATCCTAGAAGTACTCTAGTGGAGAAGGAGAGATGTAGACAAAGATACTAGAAGTACTCTAGTGGAGAAGGAGAGATGTAGACAAAGATCCTAGAAGTACTCTAGTGGAGAAGGAGAGATGTAGACAAAGATCCTAGAAGTACTCTAGTGGAGAAGGAGAGATGTAGACAAAGATCCTAGAAGTACTCTAGTGGAGAAGGCAAGATGTAGACAAAGATACTAGAAGTACTCTAGTGGAGAAGGAGAGATGTAGACAAAGATACCAGAAGTACTCTGGTGGAGAAGGAGAGATGTAGACAAATATACTAGAAATACTCTAGTGGAGAAGGAGAGATGTAGACAAAGATCCTAAAAGTACTCTAGTGGAGAAGGAGAGATGTAGACAAAGATCCTAGAAGTACTCTAGTGGAGAAGGAGAGATGTAGACAAAGATACTAGAAGTACTCTAGTGGAGAAGGAGAGATGTAGACAAAGATCCTAGAAGTACTCTAGTGGAGAAGGAGAGATGTAGACAAAGATCCTAGAAGTACTCTAGTGGAGAAGGAGAGATGTAGACAAAGATCCTAGAAGTACTCTAGTGGAGAAGGCGAGATGTAGACAAAGATACTAGAAGTACTCTAGTGGAGAAGGAGAGATGTAGACAAAGATACCAGAAGTACTCTGGTGGAGAAGGAGAGATGTAGACAAATATACTAGAAATACTCTAGTGGAGAAGGAGAGATGTAGACAAAGATACTAGAGGTACTCTAGTGGAGAAGGAGAGATGTAGACAAAGATCCTAGAAGTACTCTAGTGGAGAAGGAGAGATGTAGACAAAGATCCTAGAAGTACTCTAGTGGAGAAGGAGAGATGTAGACAAAGATCCTAGAAGTACTCTAGTGGAGACGGAGAGATGTAGACAAAGATCCTAGAAGTACTCTAGTGGAGAAGGAGAGATGTAGACAAAGATCCTAGAAGTAATCTAGTGGTGAAGGAGAGATGTAGACAAAGTACTAGAAGTACTCTAGTGGAGAAGGAGAGATGTAGACAAAGATACTAGAAGTACTCTAGTGGAGAAGGAGAGATGTAGACAAAGATACCAGAAGTACTCTAGTGGAGAAGGAGAGATGTAGACAAATATACTAGAAGTACTCTAGTGGAGAAGGAGAGATGTAGACAAAGATCCTAGAAGTACTCTAGTGGAGAAGGAGAGATGAAGACAAATATACTAGAAGTACTCTAGTGGAGAAGGAGAGATGGAAATTATTGATTTCAAATGTCAGTGTGTGTGTGTGTGTGTGTGTGTGTGTGTGTGTGTGTGTGTGTGTGTGTGTGTGTGTGTGTGTGTGTGTGTGTGTGTGTGTGTGTGTGTGTGTGTGTGTGTGTGTGTGTGTGTGTGTGTGTGTGTGTGTGTGTGTGTGTGTGTGTGTGTGTGTGTGTGTGTGTGTGTGACACGTCGAAGTGCGGTGTGGAAATGAGCTGGATCCTCTCAGAAGGACAATAGTCTGTAAGCTGATTCATGGGAGTCTATGGGCCCATAATATCCAGTACTTACAAGGAATCAATGGGCTAGAAAAATGCTAACAGCAGACATCTATGTCCCAGCCCTATGTCTCTGCTAACAGCAGACCTCTAGGTCCCAGGCTTTTGTCTCTGATAACAGCAGACCTCTATGTCCCAGCCCTTTGTCTCTGCTAACAGCAGACCTCTATGTCCCAGCCCTATGTCTCTGCTAACAGCAGACCTCTAGGTCCCAGCCCTTTGTCTCTGCTAACAGCAGACCTCTATGTCCCAGCCCTTTGTCTCTGCTAACAGCAGACCTCTATGTCCCAGCCCTTTGTCTCTGCTAACAGCAGACCTCTATGTCCCAGCCCTTTGTCTCTGCTAACAGCAGACCTCTATGTCCCAGCCCTTTGTCTCTGCTAACAGCAGACCTCTAGGTCCCAGCCCTTTGTCTCTCCCTCACAGAATGTCATTCATTTCACTATTTTGGCTGTTGAAGGGGTGTAGAGGTGGACGGGTGGAGGTGTATTGGGGTGATGGAGAGAGATGGAAGACGGGAGGTGTATGGGGTGATGGAGAGAGGTGGAAGCCTTGAGGTGTATGGGGTGATGGAGAGAGGTGGAAGACTGGAGGTGTATGGGGTGATGGAGAGAGATGGAAGCCTGGAGGTGTATGGGGTGATGGAGAGAGATGGAAGACTGGTGGTGTATGGGTTGATGGAGGGAGGTGGAGGACTGGAAGTGTATGGGGTGATGGAGAGAGATGGAAGACTGGAGGTGTATGGGGTGATGGTGGAGGACTGGAGGTGTATGGAGTGATGGAGAGAGGTGGAAGACTGGAGGTGTATGGGGTGATGGAGAGAGGTGGAAGACTTGAGGTGTATGGGGTGATGGAGAGAGATGGAAGACTGGAGGTGTATGGGGTGATGGAGAGAGGTGGAAGCCTGGAGGTGTATGGGGTGATGGAGAGAGATGGAAGCCTGGAGGTGTATGGGGTGATGGAGAGAGATGGAAGACTGGAGGTGTATGGGGTGATGGAGAGAGGTGGAGGACTGGAGGTGTATGGGGTGATGGAGAGAGGTGGAAGACTGGAGGTGTATGGGGTGATGGAGAGAGATGGAAGACTGGAGGTGTATGGGGTGATGGAGAGAGATGGAAGACTGGAGGTGTATGGGGTGATGGAGAGAGGTGGAGGACTGGAGGTGTATGGGGTGATGGAGAGAGATGGAAGACTGGAGGTGTATGGGGTGATGGAGAGAGATGGAAGACTGGAGGTGTATGGGGTGATGGAGAGAGGTGGAAGACTGGAGGTGTATGGGGTGATGGAGAGAGATGGAAGACTGGAGGTGTATGGGGTGATGGAGAGAGGTGGAGGACTGGAGGTGTATGGGGTGATGGAGAGAGATGGAAGACTGGAGGTGTATGGGGTGATGGAGAGAGGTGCCTGTGCTGCTCGCTTGCCCCTGAATGACTCCAGGTTACAAACCAGACCAGTCAAACAGACCAGTCAAACTTTTCCTCTGAGAGGGAGTTGTCTCTGTACTTTGCTCCGTTCATCTTTGCAGCGATCCTGACTAGTTTCCCAGTCCCTGCCACTGAAAAACACCCCCAGACCATGATGCTGCCACCACCATGCTTCACCTTAGGGATGGTGCCTGGTTTCCTCCAGACCTGACTCTTGGCATTCAGGTCAAAGAGTTCAATCTTGGTTTCATTAGACCAGATAATCTGGTCTGAGAGTCTGTTGGTGCCTTTTACTGAGGAGTGGCTTCCGTCTGGCCACTCTTCCATAAAGGCCTGATTGGTGGAGTGCTGCAGAGATGGTTGTCCTTCTGGAAGGTTCTCCCATCTCCACAGAGGAACTCTAGTCTTGGTGGTTCCAAACTTCTTCCATTTAAGAATGATGGATGCCACTGTTTTCTTGGGGACCTTCAATGCTGCAGACATTTGTTGGTACCCTTCCCCAGATCTGTGGCTCGACACAATCCTGTCTCGGAGCTCTACGGACAATTCCTTCAACCTCACGGCTTGGTTTTTGCTCTGACATGCACGGTCAAATGTGGGACCTTATATAGACAGGTGTGTGCATTTCCAAATCATGTCCATCAATTGAATTTACGACAGGTGGACTCCAATCAAGTTGTAGAAACATCTCAAGGATGATCAATAGAAACAGGATGCAAATTGCATGCTAAATTTTGAGTCTCATAGCAAAGGGTCTGAATACTTATGTAAATAAGGTATTTCTGTTTTTTAATTGTAATTACATTTGCAAAAATTTCAAAATACTGTTTTTGCTTTGTCATTATGGGGTATTAAGTTTAGATTGTTAAGGATTTGTTTTTATTTAATCCAATTTAGAATAAGGATTTAACGTAATTTTTTTTTCTCGAAAATTCAAGGGGTCTGAATACTTTCGGAAGGCACTGTCTATGATAGAAAATACTAGCACAATCTTTTTTAATCGCACACAAATTACCGCAATTAGTGACAAAATGTCAATAAAAAACGATTGAATGCAAACAAATTCCAGACAATGAAGAGACACACAGTATTAGGAGGACAATATATTCATTTGAAAAGTTAGAGAGTAGGCCTATAGTTCTGCAGGCTTAGTGAAAAGCCTTGAAGGGGGATGTCCTCTGGATGTCGTACGGACAAAGATGAGACGAACGTTGGTACGTCTACTGTGCAACTCGCTACTAAAGGTAGAATGCAATTTAGGATTATTTTATGTTGTAATTTTTGTATTACAATTTTGTTTTCTCATTTGCTATCATTGTTATTATTGTAGGCATATTTATTCATGTAAACCAGTACTTGAAATATGCAAAACATGTTTTGTTTCATTTCTGTTGAGACAAAATTGATAATGAATAAAATTAATTAACACTTTTTAATAGTGTGTTTCCGTATTTAGTTTGAGATGGGTTATAAGAAGGCCTGTTGTGGAATAAATATCATCGACCTATTGCTGCCATTTGTTGGCTACGGATGGCACTAGCCTTTTTCTGGTAATTGCTGCCTGTTCAAAACTTTTGTTTATTTAAACAGGTTCTACATGTAATGTTGTGTTTGCCGCGATATAATATCCTGCTGGTATTTTCCCTGTAAACAACGGCTTGACTTACTTTTCGGGTATGTCTATTATAATTTTATTATCATCTCTGTCTCTCTGTCTCTCTGTCTCTCTCTCTCTCTCTCTCTCTCTCTCTCTCTCTCTCTCTCTCTCTCTCTCTCTCTCTCTCTCTCTCTCTCTCTCTCTCTCTCTCTCTCTCTCTCTCTCTCTCTCTCTCTCTCTCTCTCTCTCTCTCTCTCTCTCTCTCTCTCTCTCTCTCTCTCTCTCTCTCTAGGCCTAAGCTATTTCTTCCTTTATATATATATATATATAATCATACAGTGGACATCTAAGCCTATAGGCCTATGCGTGCAATGCCCTGATGTGTTTAGTGCTCAAATCTCTGACAGCTGAACGTGAGGTGGACAACTATTGTTTTAGGAAAGTAGAAGGTGGAGAAGGGTGTGACGGAGATTAGAAGACAGAGGTACAGTTTGATGAGGATTTCTACTTCCCTGAAGAGACCTCTAGTTTCAGGGTGAGGTGGGGCCAGAGTTGAAGAGACCTCTAGTTTGTGGGTGAGGTGGGGCCAGAGTTGAAGAGACCTCTAGTTTGTGGGTGAGGTGGGGCCAGAGTTGAAGAGACCTCTAGTTTCAGGGTGAGGTGGGGCCAGAGTTGAAGAAACCTCTAGTTTCAGGGTGAGGTGGGGCAAGAGTTGAAAGACCTCTAGTTTCAGGGTGAAGTTGGATCAGAGTTGAAAGACCTCTAGTTTCAGGGTGAGGTTGGATCAGAGTTGAAGAGACCTCTAGTTTCAGGGTGAGGTGGGGCCAGAGTTGAAGAAACCTCTAGTTTCAGGGTGAGGTGGGGCCAGAGTTGAAGAAACCTCTAGTTTCAGGGTGAGGTGGGGCCAGAGTTGAAGAAACCTCTAGTTTCAGGGTGAGGTGGGGCCAGAGTTGAAGAAACCTCTAGTTTCAGGGTGAGGTGGGGCCAGAGTTGAAGAAACCTCTAGTTTCAGGGTGAGGTGGGGCCAGAGTTGAAGAAACCTCTAGTTTCAGGGTGAGGTGGGGCCAGAGTTGAAGAAACCTCTAGTTTCAGGGTGAGGTGGGGCCAGAGTTGAAGAGACCTCTAGTTTCAGGGTGAGCTGGGGCCAGAGTTGAAGAGACCTCTAGTTTCAGGGTGAGGTGGGGCCAGAGTTGAAGAGACCTCTAGTTTGTGGGTGAAGTTGGATCAGAGTTGAAAGACCTCTAGTTTCAGGGTGAGGTGGGGTCAGAGTTGAAGAAACCTCTGGGACAGTGCTGCATGGGGTATTCGTTGTGATCTCTCCCGACATGTGGAGTTGGATCAGCAGGTGGCCTGTGTCTAGCTGCGTGTTGAAGGGAATCAAAGGACTGTGCATCCAGTTGAGTTGTGTTTCCTTTTCCTGTGTCAATTATGATTTTCTCTTATCTTGCTGCTATCCCTTCTTGATCAAATCTTCTCTCCACTTCCGATTGCAACAGATCCATCGCTTCAAAGAACTCACGTCTCCAGCTGAGTTTTCCTGCTCCTGGCGCCGCTACTTCAGTCTACACGGTGAAAGAGGGCTGTGGTTCTGCTCGCTGTGGGGAATGTGTTTTCTGTGGGCATTTTGAGGCTGATTTGGGTTGCACACGCCATCATGTTGGTCATAATAGAATCGATCTTAATTCATATTTTCATAAAAATATCAGACTGTCCACTGTTATAATTTTTATTTTATGATTATTCTATTTTTTTTTTAAACAATGTTACATGTCATTAGTACATTACGACGTGTGTTTTTCTGCTTGTGTTTTAACCTTATAAAGTTGTCTACGTATGAATC
Source organism: Salvelinus namaycush (assembly GCF_016432855.1). Lineage (NCBI taxonomy): Eukaryota > Metazoa > Chordata > Actinopteri > Salmoniformes > Salmonidae > Salvelinus > Salvelinus namaycush. Next base: position 8,293 of record NC_052311.1, read on the forward strand.
ATTTCATTGAATTGTATTTTAATATAAACTTTGTTTGTCATCTCCTCCACGACGCTGTCATCTTGTCAGTGCCCTGAGCCGTTCCTTCTGTACATTGGCACCTTCGAGGGCGCCACGTGCACTCGCCTTGGTGCTCTGTAGGGTGGCGGCCACCGCCTCTTCTGCAGTTTTACCATCTTACCACCCCAGCACTCCTACTTCCCGCAGCGAGGTACAGAGCCTTCAGAAAGTATGCCTATCCCTTGAGTTATTCCACATTTGGTTTTGTTACGGCCTGAATTCAAAATTGTATTAAATCGATTATTTTTCTCACCCATCTACAGATAGTACCCTACAATGACACAGTGTTATTTTTTATTTTTTATTTTTAAGCAAATCTATTGAACATGAAATACACAAATATCTAATTTACATAAGTATTCACTCCTCTGAGTGATAGATGTTAGAAGCACCTTTGGCAGCGATGACAGCTCTGAGTCTTTCTGGGTAAGTCTCTAAGAGCTTTCCACACCTGGATTGTACAATATTTGCACAGTATTCTTTCTTAAATTCTTCAAGCTCTGTCAAGTTGATTGTTGATCATTGCTAGACAGCCATTTTCAAGTCTTGCCATAGATTTTCAAATCGATTTAAGTTAAAAAAAAACTCTCAAAATACTCAAGAACATTAAACATTTAAAGACATGCCCCATACATAACACTCTGTGTTCAGGACAAAAATGGAACTGCTTTGCCACATTTATTTTGCAGTATTACCTTAGTACCTTGTTGCAGACAGGATGCATGTTTTGGTACATTTTTATTCTGCACAGACTTCCTTCTTTTCACTCTGTCAACTAAATGAAATGAAACGAAATTGTATTTGTCACATATCCTGGAATACAAAAAGGTGTAACCTTTACTGTGGAATGCTTACTTACGAGCCCTTATCCAACAATGCAGAGTGTTAAGAGTTTTAAAAAGTAAGTAAGAAACATTTGCTAAATAAACTAAATGGAAAAAAAACAGAATAAAATAACAATAACAATACCGCTACCGAGGCAATGTGCAGTGGTACGTGTGTTTGTGTATGTGGCATCAATATGGTGTGTGTGTGTGTCTGTGTGTGTGTGTGGCATCAATATGGTGTGTGTGTGTGTCTGTGTGTGTGTGTGGCATCAATATGGTGTGTGTGTGTGTCTGTGTGTGTGTGTGGCATCAATATGGTGTGTGTGTGTGTCTGTGTGTGTGTGTGTGTGTGTGTGTGTGTGTGTGTGTGTGTGTGGCATCAATATGGTGTGTGTGTGTGTCTGTGTGTGTGTGTGGCATCAATATGGTGTGTGTGTGTGTCTGTGTGTGTGTGTGGCATCAATATGGTGTGTGTGTGTGTCTGTGTGTGTGTGTGTGTGTGTGTGTGTGTGTGTGTGTGTGTGTGTGTGTGTGTGTGTGTGTGTGTGTGTGTGTGTGTGTGTGTGTGTGTGTGGCATCAATATGGTGTGTGTGTGTCTGTGTGTGTGTGTGTGTGTGTGTGTGTGTGTGTGTGTGTGTGTGTGTGTGTGTGTGTGTGTGTGTGTGTGTGTGTGTGTGTGTGTGTGTGTGTGTTGGAGTGTCTGTTTCGCTTGTACAGTGTAAAAAAAAAAAAATACATATTAATAAAATAAGGGGGTCAATGTAAACATAATAGTCCTGGTGGCCATTTGTTAATAGTCCTGGTGGCCATTTGTTAATAGTCCTGGTGGCCATTTGTTAATAGTCCTGGTGGCCATTTGTTAATAGTCCTGGTGGCCATTTGTTAATAGTCCTGGTGGCCATTTGTAAATAGTCCTGGTGGCCATTTGTTAATAGTCCTGGTGGCCATTTGTTAATAGTCCTGGTGGCCATTTGTTAATAGTCCTGGTGGCCATTTGTTAATAGTCCTGGTGGCCATTTGTTAATAGTCCTGGTGGTGGCCATTTGTTAATAGTCCTGGTGGCCATTTGTTAATAGTCCTGGTAGTTATTTGTAAATAGTCCTGGTAGTTATTTGTTAATGGTCCTGGAAGCCATTTGTAAATAGTCCTGGTAGTCATTTGTTAATGGTCCTGGTAGTTATTTGTAAATAGTCCTGGTGGCCATTTGTAAATAGTCCTGGTAGTTATTTGTAAATAGTCCTGGTGGTCATTTGTAAATAGTCCTGGTAGTCATTTGTAAATTGTCCTGGGAGCAATTTGTAAATAGTCCTGGTAGCCGTCATATGGCTTGGTGGTAGAAGCTACTGTGAAGGAGCGTTTTGGTCCCATGCTGTAGCAGAGAGAACAGTCTATGACTTGGATGGCTGGAGTCTTAGACAATTTTTAGGGCCTGATGTCCTGGATGGCAGGGAGCTCAACCCCAGTGATATACTGGGCCGTACGCACTACCCTCTGTAGCATATCACGGTCGGATGCAGAGCAATTGCCATACCAAGCGGTGATGCAACCAGTCAGGATGCTCTCGATGTTGCAGCTGTTAAACTTTTTGAGGATCTGGGGGCCCATGCCAAATCTTTTCAGCCTCTTGAGGGGGAATAGAGGGGGAATAGGCCTGGTTGTTTTCACGACTGTGTCGGTGTGCTCCACGTTACCGTTTAGTCACGGTGACTAGGCTTCTCCAAGCTCTGATGCTATAAACCTGTTTTTGCTTTGTCATTATGGGGTATTGTGAGTAGATTGATGAGGTAAAAATGTATTTAATACATTTTAGAATAAGGCTGTAAGGTAACTAAATGTGGAAAAAGTCAAGGTGTCGGAATACTTTCCGAAGACACTGTAGGAAGACCAGCGGGTTCCACCATTGGGGTGCCAGGACAGAGAAGAGATTAGACTGGGCTGAGTGGGAGCTGCCCTCCTGTAGGGATGGGAGGGCCAAGAAACATGAGGTGGCAGAACGGAGTGCTCAGGTTGGGGGTGTAGGGTTTGAGCATAGCCTGAAGGTAGGGAGGGGCAATTCCTCTTGCTTGTAGTGGATGTGAGCTTCAACTGGAAGCCAGTGGAGTGTGCAGAGGAGCAGGGTGACATGAGAGAACTTGGGAAGGTTGAAAAGGAAGGTTGAAAACCAGGCGGGATTCTGCGTTCTGGATGAGTTGCAGGGGCTTGATGGTGAAAGTGGCGAGCCCAGCCAAAGTGAGTTTCAGGAGTCCAGACGGGAGAGGACAATTGTCTGGATTAAGACTGGCGCCACTTCCTGTGTGAGGCAGGGTCTTACTCTACAGATGTTGTAGAGCATGAACCTGCAGAAGCGGGTCACTGCGTTGATGTTTGCAGAGAACGACAAGGTGTTGTCCAGGGTCACGTCAAGGTTCTTTGCACTCTGGGATGGGGACATTGTGGAGTTGTTAACCGTGATGGAGAGGTCGTTGAGTGGACAGGACTTCCCCTGGAGGAAGAGCAGTTCCGTCTTGTCGAGGTCGAGCTTGAGGTGGTGGGCCGACATCCAAGTTGAGATATTTGCCAGGGACGCAGAGATGTGTCAGAAGAGGGGAAGGAGAAAAGTAGTTTAGTGTCATTAGCATAGCAATGATAGGAGAGACCATGTGAGGGTATGACAGAGCTGAGTGACTTGGTGTATAGAGAGAAGAGGAGAGGTCCATCCTCATAGCAATGATAGGAGAGACCATGTGAGGATATGACAGAGCCGAGTGACTTGGTGTATAGAGAGAAGAGGAGAGGGACTAGAACTGAGCCCTGGGGGACACCAGTAGTGAGAGTATGTGTTGCAGACACAGATCCTCTCCACATCACCTAGTAGGAGCGGTAGGATACAATCCAAGAGTGTGCATAGCCTGAGACGCCCAGCCCTGAGAGGATGTAGAGGAGGATCTAATGGTTTGTGGTTTTGAAGGAAGCAGATAGATCTAGGAGGATGATAACAGAGGAGAGAGAGAGAGTCAGCTTTGGTAGTGCGGAGAGCCTCTGTGACACAGGGAAGAGCGACCCTGTTGATTGACCCGTCTTGAAGGCTGACTGGTTACGGTCAAGAAGATCTTTCTGAGAGAGCACTCTCGAGTGTGTTGGAATGAAAATAAAGAAGGGATACCGGTGTGTAATTTTTGACGTCAGAGGAGTCGAATGTCGGTTTCATGAGTAGGGGAGGAACTCGGGCCATTTTGAAGTCAGAGGCGACGCTGCCAGTGGTCAGGGATGAGTTGATGAGGGAAGTGAGGAATGGGAGAAGGTCTCCAGAGATGGTCTGGAGAAGGGAGGAGGGGATGGAGTCGAGTGGGCAGGTTGTCGGGCGGCCAGACCTCAGTAGTCGCAGAATGTCATCTGGAGAGAGAGGGGAGAAAGAGGTAAAGATGTAGAGTAGATCTGTGTGGCTGAGTGAAAGAGTAACGGATGTTGTCAACCCTTTTTTCAAATTGGTTGACAAAGTTGTCCGCAGAGAGGGAGGAGGGCGGGGGAGGTGTGGACGATTAAGGAGGGAGGAGAAGGTGGAAAATATTTTCCTAGGGTTGGAGGCAGAAGCTTGAAATTTAGAGTGGTAGAAAGTGGCTTCAGCAGTGAAAGAGGAATAGAAGGTAGAGGAGGGAGTGGAACTAAGCCACGGAACAGGAGGGGAGGTTAGAGTAAAAAAGAGGATAGTGATAGTTATAAGATGCTGAAAAGAAAGAAAGGGAGGAGAGTAGGGTCGAAGAGGCAGAATCAGGAGACATGATGGAGAAATATTTAGCAGAAGGGAGAGATGCTAGGACAGAAGAGGAGAGAGTAGTGGGAGAGAGACAGCTCATGACCATCTGGGTAGGGGCTGAGTGGTTAGGGTTGAAGGAAAGGGAGACAGAAAAGAAAACAAAGTGGTGATCAGAGACCTGGTGGGGTGAGATTAGTAGGCGAGCAGTAAACATGAGGTCAAGCTTATTGCCTGCCTTGTGAATTGGGGGAGATTGGGAAAGGGTGATGTCAAAAGAGACAAGGAAGGGAATGAGAGAGTTGCAAATAAAACAAATTTATTGTTTTTTTTACTTTAACTAGGCAAGTCAGTATAAGAAAAAATTCTAATTTACAATGACGGCCTACCCCGGACGACGCTGGGCCAATTGTGCGCTGCCCTATGGGACTCCCAATCACGGCCAGATGTGATTCAGCCTGGATTCGAACCAGGGACTGTAGTGTCGCCTCTTGCACTGACCACTGTGCCACTCGGGAGACCAAATTAATCGAAGGCAGATGTCGGGAGGTTGAAGTCGCCAAGTATGAAGAGCGGTGAGCCATTGTCAGGAAATTAGCTTATCAAGGTGTCAAGCTTATTGAGGAACTCTCCAAGGGCACCTGGTGGGCGATATATGAAAATAATGTTAATTAAGCTTGAGTGGACAAGTGATAGTGACTGCATGGAATTCAAATGAGGAGGTGGACCGGTGAGAGGGGGAGAAGAGACCAAATCTGAAATGAATAGACCTGTACCACCACCGTGAACACCAGATGCTCTCGGACTTTGAGAGAAAACATAGTCAGATGAAGGAAGAGCAGCTGGAGTAGCTGTGTTCTCTGGGGTGATCCATGTTTCCATTAGGGCCAAAAAGGGACTGAAGTACAGCATAAGCTGAGATGAACTCGGCATTCTTGACCTCAGATCGGCAGTTCCAAACGCTGCCACAGACCCGGAAATCCACATGGGTTGTGTACGCAGGGTACACTAAATTAGAAAGTTTGCAGCCAAGGGGTGTGGAGCGTCTTTAATAAAGCCTACAGGGTGTGAACAGGTATAGAAAACATAAACATAGTTAATAAAATGAAACCATCTATAAATAACAAGAGTTATTCTCCATCACTGTTTTTACTGAAGGCCAAAGCAGAAGCTGTACAGGAACATGCTAGTTTTTATAATGAGGCTTACTAAGGTAAGATACTGAAGTTAGAGAGTCGAGCATTCCTCTCTTTCCTTCCGCAAAACAACTCGGCAGAACAACTCTTACTTTCGCGACAAAACACCACGGACACGACCGCCGCTTACAGCTGCCGCTGAGAAACTTGGGGATGACTAAAGAACTAATGCTAATTGCTAATTGCCTATCCCGGAAGGAAAAGAGACAACCCGAGTCATTGGGTGGTCAGATTTGACGCGAGTCAGAGTTATGGTCAGATTTGCCAAATGGAGGGCGGGGGACGGCTTTATACACGTCTCTGTGATGTAAAGGAGATACAGAGTTGTTTGTAGAAATTAGGTAAAACGGATTTCAGGTGTCCTGCCTTAAAGTAACCGGCCACTAGGAGCGCCACCTCTGGATGAGCATTTTACTGTTTGCTTGTGGCCATATACAGCTTGTTGGATGCGGTCTTAGTGCCAGCATCAGTTTGTGGCGGTAAATAGAGAGAGAGAGATCTACGAAGAATATAGATGAAAATTATCTTGGTAAATAAACTCAGCAAAAAAAGAAATATCTAATTTTTTCTTTTTTTTCTTTTCAGGACCCTGTCTTTCAAAGAAAGTTTGTAAAATCCAAATAACTTCACAGATCTTCATTGTAAATGGTTTAAACACTGTTTCCCATGCTTGTCATTGCAGGCAATCTCAACGCTGTTTGTTACAGGGAAGACATCCTCCTCCCTCATGTGGTACCCTTCCTGCAGGCTCATCCTGACATGACCCTCCAGCATGACAATGCCACCAGTCATACTGCTCGTTCTGTGCGTGATTTCCTGCAAGACAGGAATGTCTGTGTTCTGCCATGGCCAGCGAAGAGCCCGGATCTCAATCCCATTGAGCACGTCTGGGACCTGGATCAGAGGGTGAGGGCTAGGGCCATTCCCCCCAGAAATGTCCAGGAACTTGCAGGTGCCTTAGTGGAAGAGTGGGGTAACATCTCACAGCAAGAACTGGCAAAAGACAGGGATTAGGGTACATTTTGGTCAAAAGTAGTGCACTATGTAGGGTATAGGCAGCCATTTGGGACAGATGATTAGTCTTTACCTCGGCATCAGGGGGATAAAGTAAACTAGAAAAATAAGTCCGTAATACAGCTCCCTGATAATTGACCAAATAAACAGTTCTACACTGTCACATGTTGTAACTGCACCCATAATGTTTCTGTCAAACTATTTCCTCTAAATAAAGAGTTCTTAGAGAAGTATTGTTCTGTCTGACGAGGTACCATTTCCTGTGATGCTGCTGATATTGGTCTGAGTCCCAAATGGCACCCTATTCCTTATAGAGTACACTGAAATGGCACCCTATTCCTTACAGAGTACACTGAAATGGCACACTATTCCTTATAGAATGCACTAGTTTTTTCCATAGTAGTGCACTATGTAGGGAATAGGGTGCCGTTTCGGAAGCAGACTAAGACTGGAAACTGTGGCTGTTTTCCAAAAAATGCGTACTTGCATTCTGCATTCTCAACATGACCTGTAACCTAAACAGGACACTGCATCATCACACAGTTGATGTAAAAAAAAAAAAAGTGAGGTTTTATGCTAGCTAGAGACATCTGTTTACATTGTAGCCAATGTAGCAGTATGAGCAACTAGTGCTAGCTATTCAGTGAACAACTATCCCAGAATGGAAATATTTACCACGAATAACAAGTAACAGAACTGATTTTCTCAGTACGTGTTAGTAAATTAAGCTGACACCGACCAGAATCATTTATGTGGGGTCCCCCTATTGTAAATGTGCTGCTACATCGTTGTGGACGTATGACAGATAAGCTTTAATGCACAGAGGCTGAAGCAATAAAAAGGGGAAATAGAGAAATAATATTCCTGTTTAAACATGATAAATAGCCAGAAAAGTGGTGTTTCACTGTGAAGGACTGCTTATCACGTTGTAGGGAAGACCCAGGCGCGGACAGTGTCGAAGTAACAAACCTTTTATTTCTAGAACAGGGGGCAAGCAAAACGACAGGTCAAGGGCAGGCAGAGGTCAGTAATCCAGACCAGAGTCAAAAAGGTACAGAATGGCAGGCAGTCTCAGGGTCAGGGTCAGGCTTAGGGTCAGGGTCAGGCTCAGGGTCAGGGTCAGGCTCAGGGTCAGGCTCAGGCTCAGGCTCAGGGTCAGGCTCAGGCTCAGGCTCAGGGTCAGGCTCAGGGTCAGGCTTAGGGTCAGGGTCAGGCTCAGGGTCAGGGTCAGGGCAGGCAGAACGGTCAAAACCGGGAAAACAAGAAGTAGAAACAGACAGAAGCAAGGAGAAAACCGCTTGTACGCTTGACGAACAAAACGAACTGGCAAGACAATACAGAGAACACAGGTATAAATACACAGGGGATAATGAGGGGAGATGTGAGACACCTGGTGGGGGGTGGAGACAAGCATAAAGACAGATGAAACAGATCAGGGTGTGACACTGCTGTTTTTTTTATTTCCAATGAGCAGGCTTGCATTGTGATAAATTCATACAACTAACACCTGTCATGACTGTCCTGTGAGGATCCAAATAGTTCAGATCAGCTTGGCAATGAATAACTTCAACCAGACCCCCCTCTCTCTGCGGGTGAGAGGGGGGAGGAGGGAACTGGTGGGGGTTAACCTGTTGAGGATAGAGGGCGCTATTTTCACTTTGGGGAAAAATCGTGCCCAATTTAAACGGCCTCGTACTCTATTCTTGCTCGTACAATATGCATATTATTATTACTATTGGATAGAAAACACTCTCAAGTTTCTAAAACCGTTTGAATTATATCTGTGAGTAAAACAGAACTCATTTTGCAGCAAACTTCCTGTCAGAAAGTGAAAAATCTGAATTCGAGGCTCTGTTCCAGGGCCTGCCTACAAATGTGCTTGATATCTATTAGTATACATGCACTTCATACGCCTTCCACTAGATGTCAATAGGCTGTGAGAGGTGAAATGGGGTTTTTAGGTATTTTTATGGTCAAAAGATAGAGCTTGGAATGACATGACCCAAGAATTCCTCTGTTCAGGAAGCGCATAAAGGTCACCAGTATTGGCTTCTGAAAAGCATTCGTTATAGACGTCTTATATCTCCGGCTTTGATTTTATTTGATAAATGTGAAAATATCATCGTAAAGTATGTTTTTTCAATATAGTTTTATTAGATTATTGAAATTTTTTCGGGAGTTTAGGCGTGTTGCGTTCTTTGCGTTTGGTGACGAAGGAGAGCTTAGCGCCACTTGGCTAGTTTTGCTTGCTCATTCGAGAGGGAAAAATGCCATTCTAAAACCAAACAACGATTGTTCTGGACAAAGGACCACTTGTACAACATTCTGATGGAAGATCATCAAAAGTAGGACCCATTTATGATGTTATTTCATATATCTGTCGAACATGTTTACTTTTAGTTTGCGCCCAGATTTTGGGCGCTCTCTCGCAATAACGTAAGCTGCATGTCGTAATGAAGTTCTTTTTAGAATTCTAACACGGCGATTGCATTAAGAACTAGTGTATCTATCATTTCCTATACAACATGTATTTTTTAGTAAAGTTTATGAATAGTTATTTGGTCAGAATAGGTGAGTGTCAGAAAAATATCCGGACATTCTGGGAAAAAGATGCTACGTTTTCAGAATGTGTAACCACGGATTTCAGCTCTAAATATGCACATTTTCGAACAAACCATATATGTATTGTGTAATATGATGTTATAGGACTGTCATCTGATGAAGGTTTATGAAGGTTAGTGAAAAAATTAATATCTTTTGCTGGTTTATTCGCTATCGCTAATGTGCCTATTGCTATCGCTAACGTGCCTTGATGAATGAATGCGGTAGTGTGGTAGGCTATTGTAGTAAGCTAATATAATGCTATATTGTGTTTTCGCTGTAAAACACTTAAAAAATCGGAAATATTGGCTGGATTCACAAGATGTTTGTCTTTAATTTGCAGTACACCATGTATTTTTCAGAAATGGTTTATGATGAGTATTTAGGTATTTCACGTTGGTCTCTATAATTACTCTGGCTGCTTCGGTGCTATTTTTGATGGTAGCTGTGATGGTAGCTGCAATGTAAAACTGATTTATACCTCAAATATGCACATTTTTCGAACAAAACATAGATTTATTGTGTAACATGTTATAAGACTGTCATCTGATGAAGTTGTTTCTTGGTTAGTTTGGTTGGTTCTTGGTTAGTTAGGTTGGTTTTGTGTATGCTACCTGTGCTGTGAAAAATGTCTGTCCTTTTTTGTATTTGGTGGTGAGCTAACATAAATATACGTGGTGTTTTCGCTGTAAAACATTTTAAAAATCGGACATGTTGGCTGGATTCACAAGATGTTTATCTTTCAAATGCTGTATTGGACTTGTTAATGTGTGAAAGTTAAATATTTCTAAAAAATATATTTTGAATTTCGCGCCCTGCACTTGAAGTGGCTGTTGTCATATTGTGCCCGGCTTCGGGCTTGCAGCCATAAAAAGTTAACACCTCACGCCATGTTGTAAATCAAGGAGAGAACATTCAGGTCTCCCTCTCCAATGTTCACAGGGGATTGTGCCTTTGTTCTAAGTAGGCTTTTCCCGCCGGAACTCTAACACGTTCTAAAGCGAATACTGGGAAATATTTCTAGCGTAGAACATGGGGAATGGTCAGAAGAGACCTAAAAGAACACTAATTTGGTTTTTGGTTGTTATTTTGTGATGTCATCAAAAATGTTATAAAGAAAATAGTGTAACTTGGAAAGTATACCCACAATATGTACGAAGTCTCCATTCTCTGCCTTGTGCATGAAATATGAACAATTATAAACTAGTCTCACTTATAGTAATCCTATACTTTGCACACAAACCGCCGCCCGCTTGAAGTAAGAAATCAAGAACGTATTGACGTGAAAATGCCTTGGTTCGCCGTGTACCTTTCTCGGAAACCGGGCCACCTTAGAAGGGGGATAAGCCTTTTCGCGGCACGCTTGTAAGGCTCTGATTGTCCGAAATGGTTCCGACAAGTCCTCTACTGTTGTAGTTGTCCGGCATCACATTGTCCTGAACAGAACTACAGAGTTTGTTCTCATTCTATTCGCTCTGGAAGACGTTTCTTTGAAGATAGGCTAGCCTACCATGTCGATGGTTCCCAGTGGGGTGATGAGAGTAGAGTACTACGGTGGATTGAGCAGAGTAGTAGAATGTTCCCACTTCTATTCCGATTTCTGGATACTTTACTTAGGACAGCTAATCAGCGCGTACCAGTGATGATCCAGGAGGTGACTTTATCGTCTCTACCTCGTGTTGAGATTCAGAGTTCAAACCACTTTAAACGTGAGCTGCAGCTTTACGTCTCTCTGGTCTGATATGTTAATTCTTAATCCATCATTTTATAAGAGTTTGTTAGAAAGGGCAGGTTCATCAGGCTGACATGCTCTCTTACCTCACTCAAGGGGCGGTGACAACTTACTGTGCATATTTATAGAAATTGTTTTCTCTTATAGTTTATTAAAAACAGGTTCCTAGCGGAATGACAACAATATGGTTGCTTGTTAGAAAAGAGATAGAGAGGGCGAGAGAGAGAGGGACAGAGACACTTAATGTTGGTACATTTTAAGACAGAGATGTGATTTAATAAACTATAAGAGAAAACAATTTCTATAAATATGCACAGTAAGTTGTCACCGCCCCTTGAGTGAGGTAAGAGAGCATGTCAGCCTGATGAACCTGCCCTTTCTAACAAACTCTTATAAAATGATGGATTAAGAATTAACATATCAGACCAGAGAGACGTAAAGCTGCAGCTCACGTTTAAAGTGGTTTGAACTCTGAATCTCAACACGAGGTAGAGACGATAAAGTCACCTCCTGGACCATCACTGGTACGCGCTGATTAGCTGTCCTAAGTAAAGTATCCAGAAAAGGGAATAGAAGTGGGAACATTCTACTACTCTGCTCAATCCACCGTAGTACTCTACTCTCATCACCCCACTGGGAACCATCGACATGGTAGGCTAGCCTATCTTCAAAGAAACGTCTTCCAGAGCGAATAGAATGAGAACAAACTCTGTAGTTCTGTTCAGGACAACGCGACAACTCACCGGATGCCGGACAACTACAACAGTAGAGGACTTGTCGGAACCATTTCGGACAATCAGAGCCTTACAAGCGTGCCGCGAAAAGGCTTATCCCCCTTTCTAAGGTGGCCTGGTTTCCGAGAAAGGTACACGGCGAACCAAGGCATTTTCACGTCAATACGTTCTTGATTTCTTACTTCAAGCGGGCGGCGGTTTGTGTGCAAAGTATAGGATTACTATAAGTGAGACTAGTTTATAATTGTTCATATTTCATGCACAAGGCAGAGAATGGAGACTTCGTACATATTGTGGGTATACTTTCCAAGTTACACTATTTTCTTTATAAATTTTTTTCCCGGTTTTGACCGTTCTGCCTGCCCTGACCCTGACCCTGAGCCTGACCCTGACCCTAAGCCTGACCCTGACCCTGACCCTGAGCCTGACCCTGAGCCTGACCCTGACCCTGACCCTGAGCCTGAGCCTGACCCTGAGCCTGAGCCTGAGCCTGACACTGACCCTGACCCTAAGCCTGACCCTGACCCTGAGACTGCCTGCCATTCTGTACCTTTTTGACTCTGATCTGGATTACTGACCTCTGCCTGCCCTTGACCTGTCGTTTTGCTTGCCCCCTGTTCTAGAAATAAAAGGTTTGTTACTTCGACACTGTCTGCTCCTGGGTCTTCCCTACAACGTGATAAGCAGTCCTTCACAGGGAAACACCACTTTTCTGGCTATTTATCATGTTTAAACAGGAATATTATTTCTCTATTTCCCCTTTTATCACATCTATCAAATAAAATCAGAGCCGGAGATATCTACCGTGTATACCGAAAACTTTTCAGAAGGCAATCTGGGGTTCCTTCTCGCGCCTTCGAAGACAATGAAATTTCCAGACACGTCATTCCAAAAGCTCTTGTTCGACCTCAGATCAAGCTAGACACCCGATTCCACCTCCCACTGCCTGTTGACATCTAGTGGAAGGCGTATGAAGTGCATGTATATCCATAGATTTCAGGCAAATTAATAGGAAGGCCCTGGAACAGAGCCTCGATTTCAGATTTTTCACTTCCTGTCAGGACGTTTGCTGCAAAATGAGTTCTGTTTTACTCACAGATATAATTCAAACGGTTTTAGAAACTTGAGAGTGTTTTCTATCCAATAGTCATAATAATATGCATATTGTACGAGCTAGAATAGAGTACGACGCAGTTTAATTTGGGCACGATTTTTTACAAAGTGAAAACAGCGCCGCCATATTGAGAAAAGGTTAACTTCTTCAGGATTGGTGGGTCCTTTTTGAACAGAAATGCAATGGTTCATTGGATCAGTCTAACACTTTGCACATACACTGCTGTCATCTAGTGGCGAAAATCTAAATTGCAGCTGGGCTGGAATAATACATTATGGCCTTTCTCTTGCATTTCAAAGATGATGGTACAAAAAGAATGCAAAAGAACGGTTGGTTTTTTCTTTGTATTATCTTTTACCAGATCTATTGTGTTATATTCTCCTACATTCCTTTCACATTTCCTCAAACTTCAAAGTGTTTCCTTTCAAATGGTACCAAGAATACGCATATCGTTGCTTCAGGGCCTGAGCTACAGACAGTTAGATTTGGGTATGTCATTTGAGGCGAAAATTGAAAAAAAGGGGCAGATCCATAATTAAGAGGTTAAAGTAATGATGGACTGTCGTTTCTCTTTGCTTATTTGGTCTGTTCTTGACAGAAAAAAGGGGCAGATCCTTAAGAGGTTTTAATTATATGCATGCATATCAAAAAATAATATATATTTAAATTAAATGAATACAGCATTGTACTATTATTGATTCCTTTCTCTCTCCTTGCAGGTGATTGGACAGATGAACTGCAGTCACCAGATGACCATGCCTCAAAACCAGAACCCTGGGGAGAAATCAACACTTGTTATTTTTAATAATATTAACCCATTTATTGTTTTTTTCTATACCTGCATGAATCCTTAGAACACAGTCCATTAGAACACAGTCCATTAGAACACAGTCCATTAGAACACAGTCCATTAGAACACAGTCCATTAGAACACAGTCCATTAGAACACAGTCCATTAGAACACAGTCCATTAGAACACAGTCCATTTAGAACACAATCCGTTAGAACACAGTCCATTAGAACTCAGTCCATTTAGAACACAGTCCATTAGAACTCAGTCCATTTAGAACACAATCCGTTAGAACTCAGTCCATTAGAAAACAGTCCTTTGGAACTCAGTCCATTTAGAACACAATCCATTAGAACTCAGTCCATTTAGAACACAATCCGTTAGAACTCAGTCCATTAGAAAACAGTCCTTTGGAACTCAGTCCATTTAGAACACAATCCATTAGAACTCAGTCCATTTAGAACTCAGTCCATTAGAACACAGTCCATTAGAACTCAGTCCATTATAACACAGTCCATTAGAACTCAGTCCATTAGAACACAGTCCATTAGAACTCAATCCATTAGAACTCAGTCCATTTAGAATACAATCCATTAGAACTCAGTCCTTTAGAACTCAGTCCATTAGAACTCAGTCCATTAGAACACAGTCCATTTAGAACACAATCCATTAGAACTCAGTCCTTTAGAACTCAGTCCATTATAACACAGTACATTAGAACACAGTCCATTTAGAACACAATCCATTAGAACTCAGTCCATTAGAACTCAGTCCTTTAGAACTCAGTCCATTTAGAACACAGTCCATTAGAACACAGTCCATTTAGAACACAGTACATTAGAACACAGTCCATTTTACAAAATAAGTCAAGTTGTCTTAGTCATAAAAGATAAACATAGTCCAATGAAATGCTTATTTGCAGGTTCCTTCTCGACAATGCATTAACAATAAAAAATAATGTAAAAAGATAAGAATAGGAGCATGAAGTAAATGGCTCAGTAGAAAAGAATAGACATTATAGCATCCCCAAGTGAAGGACACGAAGGAGATTATTTAAGCTTTTTCAGTACATGAGGGCAAATTGTCATGACAGCCACAGCCAGTTTTTATATACATGGGACAGGAGTTGACAGGTTTTTGTTACAGCCCTTCACTAACACCTCATTCAGCTAATTGTGGTCTAAATTGTAGACCGTGAATAGTTGAACTTTGTGTTTTTACTACGTAGAAATAGAAGCTTGCACACCGTGAAGTACAGGCAGAAATCACCCACCTCTGTATTCTAGAATGAGCTTCATATGTTACAATGAGCTGACAATTCTGCATGATAGAGAATAACGTGCGTATCCACTTCTAACATAGCGATGTTGCACACTGCTGAATAAACTCCTGGCTAAACTCCTGGGATTTTCCTGAGGGGCGGGAAGCTCCCAGGGTCTTTACATCTGTCTTGATGATGGGGTGGGATTCAACCTGAGGAGAACAGAGCAGAAACATAAAGCCAAGGGGGGGGGCGAATTAACCTCAATGCTCAAAGTTTAGCGCCGGTTCAAGTTGCTGACATCCACAACTACCTTTGTTAATGTGCAATGGTTTTGTAAACAGTTTTGCACATTAAATAGGCTTGATCAAATTGACATCAATTTACTTTTAATTGATCATTTCATTATTCAAAACGTTTTCTTCATATGCAATGACGATACACGAGGGGAGGGGAAAGTGACTAGAGGAAAGTTAGCAAGCGTTAGGTAAACAGACACTGCATGCATGTGTCATGACTCTCCTGTGAAGAGCTGAAGGATTAGATTGCAATGTGTCTACAGCGCCCTCTCTCTCCTGCAGAGGCTGAAAGGGATGGACTTGGACAGTTTTATGACGGTGGTAAACACCTTGCAGAACAACTCAGCCTGTGGGCTCTGCAGGATTGAGGGGAAAGAACCCTTTTGTTACGAGGAGATCCCTCCTGCCAAAACTACGATATTCAGAAGTGGAGAATGCTCACAATATTCCTAAAACAAATAATGAATGGTGGGGTCTTAAAGAACAATCATGTCGAATTCATTACTAATTTGTGATGTAACTAAGGACAGTAGAACAACATAACTGTATCTCTGAATGTGTATATGTCCCAACGATCAGATTTACATATAAATGTTGTGCAACTTATATGATTACATATGAAACTATTTGTGAGAAGATGAAATGTGATCTTAGCCTTCAAAATGAGAAAAATGTTTTTTATATAAAGTTTATCAAGTCAGTAACCACGCCCACGTGAACACAGACATTATGCCAAAGGTAATGGAACCGCCCTTTCTCCAGAGTGTATAAAAGGACCTGTGACGAAATTCACATCAGACCAGTACATTGCCGGGTTGCTACTGGCGTGTAAAATGGTTCTAGCTGTACCCTGAATAATCAACCATTGGGACCAGTACACGGACGGTAAGCCGGACGTGTAAAATGGTTAGACTCTACATTAGACCAGGATGACCAACAGTGTGAGCTGAAAGGTACAAAATGGTTAGAAACTGTGAAAGTCTTGAAGAAAACAACACAGGAGCATTCAGTCTGCAGCTGTTTAAGTACTTGAGTCTAGGAAACTCGACCGAGGACGAGAAGACAAAGAACAATTTACTTTCACCACTATATAGATACCTCTATTTTCATGAACAGAGCCCGCTGAACAATGCAGGGCAGACCTCTGGAGGATCCATTCTAACAGACACTCCGAGACAGAGAAGCTACAGCTACGATAGACACAGTGACTTCTGCTGAACTACTCTCCACAGACTGATCGAGTGATTTCAACAGAGCGAGACGACAAAGACATACTGTACAATCATAAATATGTACATTGCATTTCTAAATTCGAATAAGTGGTTGTTAGGGTGCTAAATATCCACATTTACGATGAGCGTTTTATTCAACTGTATGTACGATAAGTGAATTCCTTTGTCTCTTCTTCTCCCGCTCTTTCTTACATGCCCCTCCCTTTTCATTGTGTAACAAGCCGTCATATCGGTTTAGTCCACTAGGGACCTTTCATTGCATTGTGTTAGTAACCAATAACTCTACCGTGTGTGCTTGTCTGTTTATGTATTTCTGTGTGATTATTTAGTTAGTTAGTGAATAAATAATTAAGACAATTTGTATATTGCTGATTCATCATTTATGCTAGGGTTCGTGCAGATATCCAAGAATTTAGTGACATTCAGAACGAGACTGATCTTTAGAGTTTAATCGGGAGATAGTAACTCGTTAAATAACTTTTCCCGTGGTGCCCCCAAAGGTTACTGATGAGTTAATTGTTACATCGTTAATTTAATCGTTGTAATAACTTTTCCCGTGGTGCCCCCAAAGGTTACTGATGAGTTAATTGTTACATCATTAATTTAATCGTTGTAATAACTTTTCCCGTGGTGCCCCCAAAGGTTACTGATGAGTTAATTGTTACATCGTTAATTTAATCGTTGTAATAATCAAACATAGTTAAATTATTTTATAAAATAACAGTCAAATACATTAATGATAGTCACGGCACGACACATGTATTGACTGATTATGGAAGAACACACAAGAAATTGTCTGGCTAGCCAGATTGAACAGAAGACAGCTGGCTGCATTTCGTATGTTTTTAATCAGATGTTCTTAAAAATGTCTTACCTCCAAACCAGTCGGGCACAGCTGTTTTGTCCTGCCAATGCCATGGAAAATGAATGTATCAGTTGACATCTGTCCCTAATTGTTTTTAAATTGTTTTAACTATTTGCCATATTTGTCATTAGCTGGCTAGCAAAAGCACCAATTCAGGATTAAAAACTTGTCTGGGTCTTCACATTGCTGATTTTACGATTAGTTTGTTTAGCTGTTCATCTCTAAACCGCTGATAACCAGGATGAGATATCGCCTGCTACCTAGCCATTGCATCCGACGAGCTAACTGACTTAGCTTGGCTAATAGGGTGATAAACAGCAGTGATTCAACATTTGAAATAAAAATGCATATGAAAGTAATTTGTTGAATAAATAAAACGTAATGCGAAGATACTCATTATTCCTCTGGAACAATTTTCTCCCGAGTGGTGACTTTTTAGAATTTTCACTGTCTCACAAGGTGTTATGGGATAGCCTCTTTGGAAGAGTAAGTGAGAAAGTATGCTCCCATTCGTGCTCTGTTTTCCAGACCTCCCAAGTAAGCTTATAAAACGTATTTTCAACATGAAGCTTCAATCCACTTGTCATGTAGCACTATATTCAACAAGAAGCTTCAATCCCCTTGTCATGTAGCACTATATTCAACAAGAAGCTTCAATCCCCTTGTCATGTAGCACTATATTCAACAGGAAGCTTCAATCCCCTTGTCATGTACCACTATATTCAACCGGAGGCTTCCTTGTCATGTACCACTATGTTTCAACAGGAGGCTTCCTTGTCATGTAGCACTATATTCAACCGGAGGCTTCCTTGTAATATACCACTATATTCAACAGGAGGCTTCCTTGTCATGTACCACTATGTTTCAACAGGAGGCTTCCTTGTAATATACCACTATATTCAACAGGAGGCTTCCTTGTCATGTAGCACTATATTCAACAAGAGGCTTCCTTGTAATATACCACTATATTCAACAGGAGGCTTCCTTGTCATGTACCACTATATTCAACAAGAGGCTTCCTTGTCATGTACCACTATATTCAACAGGAGGCTTCCTTGTCATGTACCACTATATACAACAGGAGGCTTCCTTGTCATGTACCACTATATACAACAGGAGGCTTCCTTGTCATGTACCACTATATTCAACAGGAGGCTTCCTTGTCATGTATCACTATATTCAACAAGAGGCTTCCTTGTCATGTACCACTATATACAACAGGAGGCTCCCTTGTCATGTACCACTATATTCAACAAGAGGCTTCCTTGTCATGTACCACTATATACAACAGGAGGCTCCCTTGTCATGTACCACTATATACAACAGGAGGCTCCCTTGTCATGTACCACTATATACAACAGGAGGCTCCCTTGTCATGTACCACTATATACAACAGGAGGATTCAATCCACTTGTCATCCTATTAGTGCATCGTTCTCTGGCCTGTACATACTATTATTAACGCCAACTCATCTAGCATGCTCATCCATACCCATCCATGTAAGCACTAATATCATAGTTAGCATTTAGCATGTGTTCCATCCGCACCCAGTCATGTGAGCGCTGATATCATAGTAAGCATTAGCATGCTCCATCCGTACCCAGCCGTGTGTGCGCTAATGTCATAGTTAGCATGCAACAAATCTATCTTCCACATTAGGAAACCCAGGGCTGACATATTGGCTTCCTGTCTGTATTATTAAGTGACGGCAGACTGCTGCTCTGTGTGATTAACCACTAAACTGTCTGTGGACATTATGTTCAACCACATTAGAGTTTAGATCAGGCCACAGGAGGCCAAGCAGGGCTTCTGATCAACTGATTGCTGGTTCTTCATGGTGTGGCTGACCTATTCATCACCAGGGTTGTGTCCAAAATGGCTGACCTGTTCATCACCAGGGTTGTGTCCAAAATGGCTGACCTGTTCATCACCAGGGTTGTGTCTAAAATGGCTGACCTGTTCATCACCAGGGTTGTGTCTAAAATGGCTGACCTGTTCATCACCAGGGTTGTGTCCAAAATGGCTGACCTGTTCATCACCAGGGTTGTGTCTAAAATGGCTGACCTGTTCATCACCAGGGTTGTGTCTAAAATGGCTGACCTGTTCATCACCAGGGTTGTGTCCAAAATGGCTGACCTGTTCATCACCAGGGTTGTGTCTAAAATGGCTGACCTGTTCATCACCAGGGTTGTGTCTAAAATGGCTGACCGATTCATCACCAGGGTTGTGTCTAAAATGGCTGACCTGTTCATCACCAGGGTTGTGTCTAAAATGGCTGACCTGTTCATCACCAGGGTTGTGTCTAAAATGGCTGACCTGTTCATCACCAGGGTTGTGTCTAAAATGGCTGACCTGTTCATCACCAGGGTTGTGTCTAAAATGGCTGACCTGTTCATCACCAGGGTTGTGTCCAAAATGGCTGACCTGTTCATCACCAAGGTTGTGTCTAAAATGGCTGACCTGTTCATCACCAGGGTTGTGTCTAAAATGGCTGACCTGTTCCCTACATAGTGTTCTACGTATTCCCTAAGAAGTGCCCTGTGTATGGGACTAGAGCGCCATTTTGGAAAGCTAGATCCTATTGTTGATGCTGTGGTTGACCTATTTAAGAAAAGAGATTTCAGGCTGTGGGGTTCGGGACCACTAGAGATACTGTAGCACCAAGGGACATTTTGTTACATTTCACGTGACGTTTGTATCGCTATCACACAATGACAAAGTCTTCACCTTGACTGCAGCAGATAATTCCTGGAGAGTTATTGTCTTGTATCTAATTGAGTCTGAGGTTGCTAGGTGGACTGTAAGCATTGAGTTATTGTCCAACAAGAAAATAAAAGAAAAATGAAAAAACCCATGCAGACATGAACACAAGCATGTAAACAAGCAACAGACACTACAGGACACTTCATTTGAATGAGTCCCAAATGGCAGTCTATTCTCTATATAGTGCCCTACTTTTGCTTAGAGCCCTATGGCACCCTATTCTCTATATAGTGCACTACTTTAGACCAGAGTCCTATGGCACCCTATTCCCTATATAGTGCACTACTTTAGACCAGAGTCCTATGGCACCCTATTCCCTATATAGTGCACTACTTTTGATTAGAGCCCTAACCAAAAATAGTGCACTATATAAAAGAGGGGGTACTATTTGAGACACATCGCTATCAGATCAGTGCACTTTTTCTAAGAGGTAATTAACAAGCCGGTGTCCACAGCAGCAAACCAACGCTGTAATAACAGCGTGTGTGTGTGTGTGTGTGTGTGTGTGTGTGTGTGTGTGTGTGTGTGTGTGTGTGTGTGTGTGTGTGTGTGTGTGTGTGTGTGTGTGTGTGTGTGTGTGTGTGTGTGTGTGTGTGTGTGTGTGTGTGTGTGTGTGTGTGTGTGTGTGTGATATGAGACGTGGCGTGCTTCATGACATTCATTTACAGCTGTTTCCATGGCTACCACACTTGATTACGAACGGGAACCTGACTGGTCGGAAAGCAGGAAGGAGGAGACCACTTTTAGATTCCTGGAGGAGAACATTGATCATTTCTGAGAAATATGTTTATTTCATGATTGTAACGGCTTGGAGAAAAACTCCTGTTTACAAGAAAATGTTAAGTTGGTGATAAATACTTTAGTAAAATCTGTTGCTGTTGCAGTTTCTGACGATGATGTTTTTCTTAAGCACCTGCTACACGTGCTCCTGAGTGGCGCGGCGGTCTAACCACTGCGTCTCAGTGCTTAAGGTGTCACTACAGATCCTGGTTCAAATACAGGCTGTATCACAACCGCCCGTGATTGGGAGTCCCATAGGCACAATTGGCCCATCGTCGTCTGGGTTTGGCCGGGGCAGGGGAGGGTTTGGCCGGGGAAGGCTGTCATTGTAAATAAGAATTTGTTCGTAACTGACTTGCCTTGTTATATTTATAATACATTATTTTTTATTTTTTATTTAAATACATTGCAATGATTCAGCGCTCAGCTGATTACTGCTCTGGTTGGCTGGCCCTCGCTACATATTCAGCGCTCAGCTGATTACTGCTCTGGTTGGCTGGCCCTCGCTACATATTCAGCACTCAGCTGATTACTGCTCTGGTTGGCTGGCCCTCGCTACATATTCAGCGCTCAGCTGATTACTGCTCTGGTTGGCTGGCCCTCGCTACATATTCAGCGCTCAGCTGATTACTGCTCTGGTTGGCTGGCCCTCGCTACATATTCAGCGCTCAGCTGATTACTGCTCTGGTTGGCTGGCCCTCGCTACATATTCAGCGCTCAGCTGATTACTGCTCTGGTTGGCTGGCCCTCGCTACATATTCAGCGCTCAGCTGATTACTGCTCTGGTTGGCTGGCCCTCGCTACATATTCAGCGCTCAGCTGATTACTGCTCTGGTTGGCTGGCCCTCGCTACATATTCAGCGCTCAGCTGATTACTGCTCTGGTTGGCTGGCCCTCGCTACATATTCAGCGCTCAGCTGATTACTGCTCTGGTTGGCTGGCCCTCGCTACATATTCAGCGCTCAGCTGATTACTGCTCTGGTTGGCTGGCCCTCGCTACATATTCAGCACTCAGCTGATTACTGCTCTGGTTGGCTGGCCCTCGCTACATATTCAGCACTCAGCTGATTACTGCTCTGGTTGGCTGGCCCTCGCTACATATTCAGCACTCAGCTGATTACTGCTCTGGTTGGCTGGCCCTCGCTACATATTCAGCACTCAGCTGATTACTGCTCTGGTTGGCTGGCCCTCGCTACATATTCAGCACTCAGCTGATTACTGCTCTGGTTGGCTGGCCCTCGCTACATATTCAGCACTCAGCTGATTACTGCTCTGGTTGGCTGGCCCTCGCTACATATTCAGCACTCAGCTGATTACTGCTCTGGTTGGCTGGCCCTCGCTACATATTCAGCGCTCAGCTGATTACTGCTCTGGTTGGCTGGCCCTCGCTACATATTCAGCGCTCAGCTGATTACTGCTCTGGTTGGCTGGCCCTCGCTACATATTCAGCACTCAGCTGATTACTGCTCTGGTTGGCTGGCCCTCGCTACATATTCAGCACTCAGCTGATTACTGCTCTGGTTGGCTGGCCCTCGCTACATATTCAGCGCTCAGCTGATTACTGCTCTGGTTGGCTGGCCCTCGCTACATATTCAGCGCTCAGCTGATTACTGCTCTGGTTGGCTGGCCCTCGCTACATATTCAGCGCTCAGCTGATTACTGCTCTGGTTGGCTGGCCCTCGCTACATATTCAGCGTTCAGCTGATTACTGCTCTGGTTGGCTGGCCCTCGCTACATATTCAGCACTCAGCTGATTACTGCTCTGGTTGGCTGGCCCTCGCTACATATTCAGCGCTCAGCTGATTACTGCTCTGGTTGGCTGGCCCTCGCTACATATTCAGCGCTCAGCTGATTACTGCTCTGGTTGGCTGGCCCTCGCTACATATTCAGCGCTCAGCTGATTACTGCTCTGGTTGGCTGGCCCTCGCTACATATTCAGCGCTCAGCTGATTACTGCTCTGGTTGGCTGGCCCTCGCTACATATTCAGCGCTCAGCTGATTACTGCTCTGGTTGGCTGGCCCTCGCTACATATTCAGCGCTCAGCTGATTACTGCTCTGGTTGGCTGGCCCTCGCTACATATTCAGCGCTCAGCTGATTACTGCTCTGGTTGGCTGGCCCTCGCTACATATTCAGCGCCCAGCTGATTACTGCTCTGGTTGGCTGGCCCTCGCTACATATTCAGCCCTCAGCTGATTACTGCTCTGGTTGGCTGGCCCTCGCTACATATTCAGCCCTCAGCTGATTACTGCTCTGGTTGGCTGGCCCTCGCTACATATTCAGCGCCCAGCTGATTACTGCTCTGGTTGGCTGGCCCTCGTTACATATTCAGCGCTCAGCTGATTACTGCTCTGGTTGGCTGGCCCTCGCTACATATTCAGCGCCCAGCTGATTACTGCTCTGGTTGGCTGGCCCTCGCTACATATTCAGCCCTCAGCTGATTACTGCTCTGGTTGGCTGGCCCTCGCTACATATTCAGCGCCCAGCTGATTACTGCTCTGGTTGGCTGGCCCTCGCTACATATTCAGCCCTCAGCTGATTACTGCTCTGGTTGGCTGGCCCTCGCTACATATTCGGCGCTCAGCTGATTACTGCTCTGGTTGGCTGGCCCTCGCTACATATTCAGCCCTCAGCTGATTACTGCTCTGGTTGGCTGGCCCTCGCTACATATTCAGCGCTCAGCTGATTACTGCTCTGGTTGGCTGGCCCTCGCTACATATTCAGCGCCCAGCTGATTACTGCTCTGGTTGGCTGGCCCTCGCTACATATTCAGCGCTCAGCTGATTACTGCTCTGGTTGGCTGGCCCTCGCTACATATTCAGCGCTCAGCTGATTACTGCTCTGGTTGGCTGGCCCTCGCTACATATTCAGCGCTCAGCTGATTACTGCTCTGGTTGGCTGGCCCTCGCTACCTATTCAGCACTCAGCTGATTACTGCTCTGGTTGGCTGGCCCTCGCTACATATTCAGCGCTCAGCTGATTACTGCTCTGGTTGGCTGGCCCTCGCTACATATTCAGCGCTCAGCTGATTACTGCTCTGGTTGGCTGGCCCTCGCTACATATTCAGCGCTCAGCTGATTACTACTCTGGTTGGCTGGCCCTCGCTACATATTCAGCGCTCAGCTGATTACTGCTCTGGTTGGCTGGCCCTCGCTACATATTCAGCGCTCAGCTGATTACTGCTCTGGTTGGCTGGCCCTCGCTACATATTCAGCGCTCAGCTGATTACTGCTCTGGTTGGCTGGCCCTCGTTACATATTCAGCGCTCAGCTGATTACTGCTCTGGTTGGCTGGCCCTCGCTACATATTCAGCGCCCAGCTGATTACTGCTCTGGTTGGCTGGCCCTCGCTACATATTCAGCGCTCAGCTGATTACTGCTCTGGTTGGCTGGCCCTCGTTACATATTCAGCGCCCAGCTGATTACTGCTCTGGTTGACTGGCCCTCGCTACATATTCAGCGCTCAGCTGATTACTGCTCTGGTTGGCTGGCCCTCGTTACATATTCAGCGCTCAGCTGATTACTGCTCTGGTTGGCTGGCCCTCGCTACATATTCAGCGCTCAGCTGATTACTGCTCTGGTTGACTGGCCCTCGCTACATATTCAGCGCCCAGCTGATTACTGCTCTGGTTGGCTGGCCCTCGCTACATATTCAGCGCTCAGCTGATTACTGCTCTGGTTGGCTGGCCCTCGCTACATATTCAGCGCTCAGCTGATTACTGCTCTGGTTGGCTGGCCCTCGCTACATATTCAGCACTCAGCTGATTACTGCTCTGGTTGGCTGGCCCTCGCTACATATTCAGCACTCAGCTGATTACTGCTCTGGTTGGCTGGCCCTCGCTACATATTCAGCGCTCAGCTGATTACTGCTCTGGTTGGCTGGCCCTCGCTACATATTCAGCGCTCAGCTGATTACTGCTCTGGTTGGCTGGCCCTCGCTACATATTCAGCGCCCAGCTGATTACTGCTCTGGTTGGCTGGCCCTCGCTACATATTCAGCACTCAGCTGATTACTGCTCTGGTTGGCTGGCCCTCGCTACATATTCAGCGCTCAGCTGATTACTGCTCTGGTTGGCTGGCCCTCGCTACATATTCAGCGCTCAGCTGATTACTGCTCTGGTTGGCTGGCCCTCGCTACATATTCAGCGCTCAGCTGATTACTGCTCTGGTTGGCTGGCCCTCGCTACATATTCAGCGCTCAGCTGATTACTGCTCTGATTGGCTGGCCCTCGCTACATATTCAGCGCTCAGCTGATTACTGCTCTGGTTGGCTGGCCCTCGCTACATATTCAGCGCTCAGCTGATTACTGCTCTGGTTGGCTGGCCCTCGCTACATATTCGGCGCCAAACCCACTGGCTCCAGGTCATCTATACGTCTTTGCTAGGTAAAGCTCCACCTTATCTCATCTCACTGGTCACCATAGCAACACCCACCCGTAGCACACGCTCCAGCAGGTATATTTCACTGGTCATCCCCAAAGCCAACACCTCGTTTGGCCGCCTTTCATTCCAGTTCTCTGCTGCCAGTGACTGGAACGAATTGCAAAAATCGCTGAAGTTGGAGACTTATATCTCCCTCTCAAACTTTAAACATCAGCTATCTGAGCAGCTTACCGATCGCTGCATCTGTACACAGCCCATCTGTAAATAGCCCATCCAATCTACCTACCTCACCCCCATACTGCTTTTATTTACTTTCCTGCTCTTTTGCACACCAGTATCTCTACTTGCACATCATCATCTGTACATCTATTACGCCAGTGTTCATTTGCTAAATTGTAATTACTTCGCTACTATGGCCTATTTATTTCCTTACCTCCTTACTCCATTTGCACACACTGCATATAGATTTTTCTACTGTGTTATTGACTGTACTTTTGTTTATTCCATGTGTAACTCTGTGTTGTTGTTTTTGTCGCACTGTTATCTTGGTCAGGTTGCAGTTGTAAATGAGAACTTGTTCTCAACTGAGCTACCTGATTAAATAAAGGTGAAATAAATAAATAAATAATAAATAGGGCATCTATCTGATCCTGTCTGGTCAGTGAAACAGTGCCCCTCTGTCTCTGTATGTGTAGGTCATCTATCTGATCCTGTCTGGTCAGTGAAACAGTGCCCCTCTGTCTCTGAATGTGTAGGGCATCTATCTGATCCTGTCTGGTCAGTGAGACAGCGCCCCCTCTGTCTCTGTATGTGTAGGTCATCTATCTGATCCTGTCTGGTCAGTGAAACAGCGCCCCTCTGTCTCTGTATGTGTAGGTCATCTATCTGATCCTGTCTGGACAGTGAAACAGCGCCCCTCTGTCTCTGTATGTATAGGTCATCTATCTGATCATGTCTGGTCAGTGAAACAGCGCCCCTCTGTCTCTGTATGTGTAGGGCAGCTATCTGATCCTGTCTGGTCAGTGAAACAGCGCCCCCTCTGTCTCTGTATGTGTAGGTCATCTATCTGATCCTGTCTGGTCAGTGAAACAGCGCCCCTCTGTCTCTGTATGTGTAGGTCATCTATCTGATCCTGTCTGGTCAGTGAAACAGCGCCCCTCTGTCTCTGTATGTGTAGGTCATCTATCTGATCCTGTCTGGTCAGTGAAACACCGCCCCCTCTGTCTCTGTATGTGTAGGTCATCTATCTGATCCTGTCTGGTCAGTGAAACACCGCCCCCTCTGTCTCTGTATGTGTAGGTCATCTATCTGATCCTGTCTGGACAGTGAAACAGCGCCCCTCTGTCTCTGTATGTGTAGGTCATCTATCTGATCCTGTCTGGTCAGTGAAACAGCGCCCCTCTGTCTCTGTATTTGTAGGTCATCTATCTGATCCTGTCTGGTCAGTGAAACAGCGCCCCTCTGTCTCTGTATGTGTCTCCATCTATCTGATCCTGTCTGGTCAGTGAAACAGCGCCCCTCTGTCTCTGTATGTGTAGGTCATCTATCTGATCATGTCTGGTCAGTGAAACAGCGCCCCTCTGTCTCTGTATGTGTAGGTCATCTATCTGATCCTGTCTGGTCAGTGAAACAGCGCCCCCTCTGTCTCTGTATGTGTAGGTCATCTATCTGATCCTGTCTGGTCAGTGAGAAAGCGCCCCTCTGTCTCTGTATGTGTAGGTCATCTATCTGATCCTGTCTGGTCAGTGAAACAGCGCCCCTCTGTCTCTGTATGTGTAGGTCATCTATCTGATCCTGTCTGGTCAGTGAGACAGCGCCCCTCTGTCTCTGTATGTGTAGGTCATCTATCTGATCCTGTCTGGTCAGTGAAACAGCGCCCCTCTGTCTCTGTATGTGTAGGTCATCTATCTGATCCTGTCTGGTCAGTGAAACAGCGCCCCCTCTGTCTCTGTATGTGTAGGTCATCTATCTGATCCTGTCTGGTCAGTGAAACAGCGCCCCTCTGTCTCTGTATGTGTAGGTCATCTATCTGATCCTGTCTGGTCAGTGAAACAGCGCCCCTCTGTCTCTGTATGTGTCTCCATCTATCTGATCCTGTCTGGTCAGTGAAACAGCGCCCCTCTGTCTCTGTATGTGTAGGTCATCTATCTGATCCTGTCTGGACAGTGAAACAGCGCCCCTCTGTCTCTGTATGTGTAGGGCATCTATCTGATCCTGTCTGGTCAGTGAAACAGCGCCCCCTCTGTCTCTGTATGTGTAGGTCATCTATCTGATCCTGTCTGGACAGTGAAACAGCGCCCCCTCTGTCTCTGTATGTGTAGGTCATCTATCTGATCCTGTCTGGTCAGTGAAACAGCGCCCCCTCTGTCTCTGTATGTGTAGGGCATCTATCTGATCCTGTCTGGTCAGTGAAACAGCGCCCCCTCTGTCTCTGTATGTGTCTCCATCTATCTGATCCTGTCTGGTCAGTGAAACAGCGCCCCCTCTGTCTCTGTATGTGTAGGTCATCTATCTGATCCTGTCTGGACAGTGAAACAGCGCCCCTCTGTCTCTGTATGTGTAGGTCATCTATCTGATCCTGTCTGGTCAGTGAAACAGCGCCCCCTCTGTCTCTGTATGTGTCTCCATCTATCTGATCCTGTCTGGTCAGTGAAACAGCGCCCCTCTGTCTCTGTATGTGTAGGGCATCTATCTGATCCTGTCTGGTCAGTGAAACAGCGCCCCTCTGTCTCTGTATGTGTCTCCATCTATCTGATCCTGTCTGGTCAGTGAAACAGCGCCCCCTCTGTCTCTGTATGTGTAGGTCATCTATCTGATCCTGTCTGGTCAGTGAAACAGCGCCCCTCTGTCTCTGTATGTGTAGGTCATCTATCTGATCCTGTCTGGTCAGTGAAACAGCGCCCCTCTGTCTCTGTATGTGTAGGTCATCTATCTGATCCTGTCTGGTCAGTGAAACAGCGCCCCCTCTGTCTCTGTATGTGTAGGTCATCTATCTGATCATGTCTGGTCAGTGAAACAGCGCCCCCTCTGTCTCTGTATGTGTAGGTCATCTATCTGATCCTGTCTGGTCAGTGAAACAGCGCCCCCTCTGTCTCTGTATGTGTAGGGCAGCTATCTGATCCTGTCTGGTCAGTGAAACAGCGCCCCTCTGTCTCTGTATGTGTAGGTCATCTATCTGATCCTGTCTGGTCAGTGAAACAGCGCCCCTCTGTCTCTGTATGTGTAGGTCATCTATCTGATCCTGTCTGGTCAGTGAAACAGCGCCCCCTCTGTCTCTGTATGTGTAGGTCATCTATCTGATCCTGTCTGGTCAGTGAAACAGCGCACCCTCTGTCTCTGTATGTTTAGGGCATCTATCTGATCTTGTCTGGTCAGTGAAACAGCGCCCCCTCTGTCTCTGTATGTGTAGGTCATCTATCTGATCCTGTCTGGTCAGTGAAACAGCGCCCCTCTGTCTCTGTATGTATAGGTCATCTATCTGATCCTGTCTGGTCAGTGAAACAGCACCCCCTCTGTCTCTGTATGTGTAGGTCATCTATCTGATCCTGTCTGGTCAGTGAAACAGCGCCCCTCTGTCTCTGTATGTGTAGGGCATCTATCTGATCCTGTCTGGTCAGTGAAACAGCGCCCCCTCTGTCTCTGTATGTGTAGGGCATCTATCTGATCCTGTCTGGTCAGTGAAACAGCGCCCCCTCTGTCTCTGTATGTGTAGGTCATCTATCTGATCCTGTCTGGTCAGTGAAACAGCGCCCCTCTGTCTCTGTATGTGTAGGTCATCTATCTGATCCTGTCTGGACAGTGAAACAGCGCCCCTCTGTCTCTGTATGTGTAGGGCATCTATCTGATCCTGTCTGGTCAGTGAAACAGCGCCCCCTCTGTCTCTGTATGTGTAGGTCATCTATCTGATCCTGTCTGGACAGTGAAACAGCGCCCCCTCTGTCTCTGTATGTGTAGGTCATCTATCTGATCCTGTCTGGTCAGTGAAACAGCGCCCCCTCTGTCTCTGTATGTGTAGGGCATCTATCTGATCCTGTCTGGTCAGTGAAACAGCGCCCCCTCTGTCTCTGTATGTGTAGGGCATCTATCTGATCCTGTCTGGTCAGTGAAACAGCGCCCCCTCTGTCTCTGTATGTGTCTCCATCTATCTGATCCTGTCTGGTCAGTGAAACAGCGCCCCCTCTGTCTCTGTATGTGTAGGTCATCTATCTGATCCTGTCTGGACAGTGAAACAGCGCCCCTCTGTCTCTGTATGTGTAGGTCATCTATCTGATCCTGTCTGGTCAGTGAAACAGCGCCCCCTCTGTCTCTGTATGTGTCTCCATCTATCTGATCCTGTCTGGTCAGTGAAACAGCGCCCCTCTGTCTCTGTATGTGTAGGGCATCTATCTGATCCTGTCTGGTCAGTGAAACAGCGCCCCTCTGTCTCTGTATGTGTCTCCATCTATCTGATCCTGTCTGGTCAGTGAAACAGCGCCCCCTCTGTCTCTGTATGTGTAGGTCATCTATCTGATCCTGTCTGGTCAGTGAAACAGCGCCCCTCTGTCTCTGTATGTGTAGGTCATCTATCTGATCCTGTCTGGTCAGTGAAACAGCGCCCCTCTGTCTCTGTATGTGTAGGTCATCTATCTGATCCTGTCTGGTCAGTGAAACAGCGCCCCCTCTGTCTCTGTATGTGTAGGTCATCTATCTGATCCTGTCTGGTCAGTGAAACAGCGCCCCCTCTGTCTCTGTATGTGTAGGTCATCTATCTGATCCTGTCTGGTCAGTGAAACAGCGCCCCCTCTGTCTCTGTATGTGTAGGGCAGCTATCTGATCCTGTCTGGTCAGTGAAACAGCGCCCCTCTGTCTCTGTATGTGTAGGTCATCTATCTGATCCTGTCTGGTCAGTGAAACAGCGCCCCTCTGTCTCTGTATGTGTAGGTCATCTATCTGATCCTGTCTGGTCAGTGAAACAGCGCCCCCTCTGTCTCTGTATGTGTAGGTCATCTATCTGATCCTGTCTGGTCAGTGAAACAGCGCCCCCTCTGTCTCTGTATGTGTAGGGCATCTATCTGATCTTGTCTGGTCAGTGAAACAGCGCCCCCTCTGTCTCTGTATGTGTAGGTCATCTATCTGATCCTGTCTGGTCAGTGAAACAGCGCCCCTCTGTCTCTGTATGTATAGGTCATCTATCTGATCCTGTCTGGTCAGTGAAACAGCACCCCCTCTGTCTCTGTATGTGTAGGTCATCTATCTGATCCTGTCTGGTCAGTGAAACAGCGCCCCCTCTGTCTCTGTATGTGTAGGGCATCTATCTGATCCTGTCTGGTCAGTGAAACAGCGCCCCCTCTGTCTCTGTATGTGTAGGGCATCTATCTGATCCTGTCTGGTCAGTGAAACAGCGCCCCCTCTGTCTCTGTATGTGTAGGTCATCTATCTGATCCTGTCTGGTCAGTGAAACAGTGCCCCTCTGTCTCTGTATGTATATGTCATCTATCTGATCCTGTCTGGACAGTGAAACAGCGCCCCTCTGTCTCTGTATGTGTAGGTCATCTATCTGATCCTGTCTGGTCAGTGAAACAGCGCCCCTCTGTCTCTGTATTTGTAGGTCATCTATCTGATCCTGTCTGGTCAGTGAAACAGCGCCCCTCTGTCTCTGTATGTGTAGGTCATCTATCTGATCCTGTCTGGACAGTGAAACAGCGCCCCTCTGTCTCTGTATGTGTAGGTCATCTATCTGATCCTGTCTGGTCAGTGAAACAGCGCCCCTCTGTCTCTATATGTGTAGGTCATCTATCTGATCCTGTCTGGTCAGTGAAACAGCGCCCCTCTGTCTCTGTATGTGTAGGTCATCTATCTGATCCTGTCTGGTCAGTGAAACAGCGCCCCCTCTGTCTCTGTATGTGTAGGTCATCTATCTGATCCTGTCTGGTCAGTGAAACAGCGCCCCCTCTGTCTCTGTATGTGTAGGTCATCTATCTGATCCTGTCTGGACAGTGAAACAGCGCCCCCTCTGTCTCTGTATGTGTAGGGCATCTATCTGATCCTGTCTGGTCAGTGAAACAGCGCCCCCTCTGTCTCTGTATGTGTAGGTCATCTATCTGATCCTGTCTGGTCAGTGAAACAGCGCCACCTCTGTCTCTGTATGTGTCTCCATCTATCTGATCCTGTCTGGTCAGTGAAACAGCGCCCCTCTGTCTCTGTATGTGTAGGTCATCTATCTGATCCTGTCTGGTCAGTGAAACAGCGCCCCCTCTGTCTCTGTATGTGTAGGGCATCTATCTGATCCTGTCTGGTCAGTGAAACAGCGCCCCCTCTGTCTCTGTATGTGTCTCCATCTATCTGATCC
>NC_052311.1:45000-80000 GCF_016432855.1 Salvelinus namaycush
CCCAGCCCTTCCCATCCCATCCCCAGCCCAGCCCATCCCATCCCCAGCCCAGCCCAGCCCAGCCCAGCCCAGCCCAGCCCAGCCCAGCCCAGCCCCAGCCCCAGCCCCAGCCCATCCCCAGCCCAGCCCATCCCATCCCATCCCCAGCCCAGCCCATCCCATCCCATACCCAGCCCATCCCCAGCCCAGCCCCAGCCCAGCCCCAGCCCAGCCCAGCCCAGCCCCATCCCATCCCAGCCCCAGGCCACGCTCCTCTCCACATCAACATTCCCCTCAATCAATGCTCATTGACCAGAGTAAGTAGCTGCTTCATCATTTTTAATTAGGCTCAATCAGACATCTTGTCTATTTGTGTTACAGGCAGGCCAGAAACAGGTCTAGAAGGATCAAGGTGTCCTCGTACTAATAGCTTAATTCTAATTTCTATTAATTTGACAGTATTGTTCAGTTCAATCCCGAAAGGTCAAGCTCTCTCTCTCCTCTCCTTCGGAAGCATTAATAACTCATATTGGATCGATGGGAAACAAAAAAACATAATAGAATGTGTTTGACCATGAATAAACCCCGTCTTTATGAGAAAAATATTATTAGGCTACAAGAAGGGAAGGGAGGAGGAGTCAGCTGGGGGAAGGTAGGAGGAGTCAGCTGGGGGAAGGGAGGAGGAGTCAACTGGGGGAAGGGAGGAGGAGTCAGCTGGGGGAAGGGTGGAGGAGTCAGCTGGGGGAAGGGAGGAGGAGTCAGCTGGGGGGAAGGGAGGAGGAGTCAGCTGGGGGGAAGGGAGGAGGAGTCAGCTGGGGGAAGGGAGGAGGAGTCAGCTGAGGGAAGGGAGGAGGAGTCAGCTGGGGGAAGGGAGGAGGAGTCAGCTGGGGGGAAGGGAGGAGGAGTCAGCTGGTGGAAGGGAGGAGGAGTCAGCTGGGGGAAGGGAGGAGGAGTCAGCTGGGGGAAGGGAGGAGGAGTCAGCTGAGGGAAGGGAGGAGGAGTCAGCTGGGGGAAGGGAGGAGGAGTCAGCTGGGGGGAAGGGAGGAGGAGTCAGCTGGTGGAAGGGAGGAGGAGTCAGCTGGGGGAAGGGAGGAGGAGTCAGCTGGGGGGAAGGGAGGAGGAGTCAGCTGGTGGAAGGGAGGAGGAGTCAGCTGAGGGAAGGGAGGAGGAGTCAGCTGGGGGAAGGGAGGAGGAGTCAGCTGGGGGGAAGGGAGGAGGAGTCAGCTGATGGAAGGGAGGAGGAGTCAGCTAGAGGGAAGGGAGGAGGAGTCAGCTGAGGGGAAGGGAGGAGGAGTCAGCTTGGGGAAAGGTAGGCGGAGTCAGCTGGGGGAAGGGAGGAGGAGTCAGCTGGGGGGAAGGGAGGAGGAGTCAGCTGGTGGAAGGGAGGAGGAGTCAGCTGAAGGGGAAGGTAGGAGGAGTCAGCTGGGGGAAGGGAGGAGGAGTCAGCTGAAGGGGAAGGTAGGAGGAGTCAGCTAGAGGGAAGGGAGGAGGAGTGAGCTGGGGGAAGGGAGGAGGAGTCAGCTAGAGGGAAGGGAGGAGGAGTCAGCTGGGGGGAAGGGAGGAGGAGTCAGCTGGGGGGAAGGGAGGAGGAGTCAGCTGGGGGGAAGGGAGGAGGAGTCAGCTGGGGGAAGGGAGGAGGAGTCAGCTGGGGGGAAGGGAGGAGGAGTCAGCTGGGGGAAGGGAGGAGGAGTCAGCTGGGGGACGGGAGGAGGAGTCAGCTGGGGGAAGAAGGGAGGAGTCAGCTGGGGGAAGGGAGGAGGAGTCAGCTGGGGGGAAGGGAGGCGGAGTCAGCTGGGGGAAGGGAGGAGGAGTCAGCTGGGGGACGGGAGGAGGAGACAGCTGGTGGAAGGGAGGAGGAGTCAGCTGGGGGAAGGGAGGAGGAGTCAGCTGGGGGGAAGGGAGGAGGAGTCAGCTGGGGGGAAGGGAGGAGGAGTCAGCTGGGGGAAGGGAGGAGGAGTCAGCTGGTGGAAGGGAGGAGGAGTCAGCTGGGGGGAAGGGAGGAGGAGTCAGCTGGGGGGAAGGGAGGAGGAGTCAGCTGGGGGAAGGGAGGAGGAGTCAGCTGGGGGGAAGGAAGGAGGAGTCAGCTGGGGGGAAGGGAGGAGGAGTCAGCTGGGGAAGGGAGGAGGAGTCAGCTGGGGGAAGGGAGGAGGAGTCAGCTGGGGGAAGGGAGGAGGAGTCAGCTGGGGGAAGGGAGGAGGAGTCAGCTGGGGGGAAGGGAGGAGGAGTCAGCTGGGGGGAAGGGAGGAGGAGTCAGCTGGGGGAAGGGAGGAGGAGTCAGCTGGGGGGAAGGAAGGAGGAGTCAGCTGGGGGGAAGGGAGGAGGAGTCAGCTGGGGGAAGGGAGGAGGAGTCAGCTGGGGGAAGGGAGGAGGAGTCAGCTGGGGGGAAGGAAGGAGGAGTCAGCTGGGGGGAAGGGAGGAGGAGTCAGCTGGGGGAAGGGAGGAGGAGTCAGCTGGGGGACGGGAGGAGGAGTCAGCTGGGGGGAAGGGAGGAGGAGTCAGCTGGGGGAAGGGAGGAGGAGTCAGCTGGGGGGAAGGGAGGAGGAGTCAGCTGGGGGAAGGGAGGAGGAGTCAGCTGGGGGAAGGGAGGAGGAGTCAGCTGGGGGAAGGGAGGAGGAGTCAGCTGGGGGGAAGGAAGGAGGAGTCAGCTGGGGGGAAGGAAGGAGGAGTCAGCTGGGGGACGGGAGGAGGAGTCAGTTGGGGGGTATATAATGTAGTCAGAACAAACTCCCTTAATGTAATGTAGTCTGAGTCTTCAACACTTCATGATTTGTTTTATGTGTCGCTACAGTGTTCTTGTTGTTATTGGTGGGTGGTGAATTAGTATCGTCAACGGTGTCTCGTGGTACAGCCCCATAACGCTCGGAGCAGACAGGGTGCACCTTCCTACACACTGCTGAAGACGTATTTGGCAAAGCGTTTGTGTACAATCCCGATCCACTGAATTGGACCAGGTAGGTTTCCACCTAAATACTTTGATATACAGGTTTGAGGTGATATAGAGAAGGCAGTAGTTACAACCACTAGACCATTGTCAATGTCTATCACAGTCAACGTTTCGGTGTTGTATCCAAATGGCACCCTATTCCCTACATAGTGCACTACTTTTCACCTGAACCCTATGGAGAAATAGGACGCCGTTTGGGATGCAGCCTCTCCTGAGTCAGTTCCATGTAAAGGCCTTGGTGTGATGTGTGACTCACTCAGAAGCAGGTATCCCAACTAACACTTACTGATCTGTACACTGACCCCCCCCCCGACTGAACAGATCTCTCTCTCTCTCTCTTTCTCTCTCTCTCTCTCTCTCTCTCTCTCTCTCTCTCTCTCTCTCTCTCTCTCTCTCTCTCTCTCTCTCTCTCTTTCTCTGTCTCTCTGTCTCTCTCTTTATCTGTCTCTCTGTCTGTCTGTCTGTCTGTCTCTCTCTCTCTCTGTCTCTCTCTCTCTGTGTATTAACCTTGTATATTTATGTTTACCAATAGATGGCAGTATTGACTCAAGACGGGGGTTTGCTTCCCGCTATCCGTAGCTATTTCCTATGTCTGCCTATATAACCATGATTAAGAAAGCTTCAGGTAGCTTAAACCAGGTGCATTAGAGCATGTAATTCTAAGTTACAATTAAATACTAAACCGTACTTAAGTCTCATGAGTCATAACTCTAAGAAGCCTTTAAGGATACTACATATTTGGCGATGAGGATAACTACGGAGAACTGCGTTGGATTTTTTTGCCACGAATTTAACGGAGTGTTTGGCGGGAGGTGAGACTCAAGTGACCGGTGGAAGATTCTGAAGGATTGATTCCCTGGATACTTGTAGGAAAAATTATTGACTGTGTGAGGGGAGAGAGAATCGGAAAAGATGGCTTTGGCAACAATAGCCTCGCTACCACCATTTGATCCTAAAAATCAGGAATGGGAGGAGTACTGTGAAATAATGGAACATTTCTTTGCTGCTAAGGAAATAACAGGTTTAATGAGAAACCTGTTGAGCCCAGATAAACCAGGATAAAAGTCATTGATAGATTTAGTCGAACTATTAAAAAATCACTTCAACCCCAAACCCAGTGAGATAGTACAAAGATTCAAGTTTGATTCGCGCATGAGAAAACCTAACGAATCAGTGGGGGAATATGTGGCTGAGTTGAGAACTAGCATTGGACTGTAACTATGGGAACACATTATGGCAAATGCTACGCGATCGGCTGGTGTGTGGGATTAATGATGACAGGATACAAATACGCTTGTTATCAGAGCCTAATCTCACGTTTGAGAATGCACTCAAACTGTCCCAGGCCATGGAGTCCGCGAACAGAAATGCACTGGATTTGCAGGCAAGGGGCGCAACTGCGTGTCACACAGTAAAAGAGAGCAGCGCTGAGCGCGTAGAATTTCAAAGAATGGAAAGCCGTGGTGCAGCAGCCAATAGAGACTGTTATCGTTGCAAAGGCAAACACGCAGCGTTTGACTGTAAATTCAAACACGAAAAGTGTTATGCATGTGGGATAATAGGCCACATGGCGAGGGCGTGCAGCAATAAAAAAAAAAAAACACGGACTGCAGAAAAGAGAATGGACAGACAACCGAATACCTCCAGACGCTCTAGCTACCGCTCTAATCAAGTGATAGAAAGTGAAAGTGAGTGCGCAGACGCAGAGCAAGCATTCTCAATGTACAGTGTACAGGGGGCGAATATGAAGAAGGTGGAGCCTTTCATTGTGGAAATGGGAATAAATGGATTGAAGGTACCGTTTGAACTAGACACAGGATGTAGTGTCACACTGATGAACAGGTCCCAATTCTACAGGAAGTGGAAAACCGTTGAAGTACCTAAACTGAGAGACACCCCCATTAAACTCCAAACGTACACAGGGGAGAAGATCACTGTGATTGGAGTTGCTGATGTTCAAGTGGAATATCATGGACAAAAGAAAAATCTGCCTCTCTTAGTAGTGGAAGGTACTGGACCCAGCTTACTAGGAAGAGGGTGGTTGAAGGAAAGAGAAGTCTGCCTCTCTTAGTAGTGGAAGGTACTGGCCCCAGCTTACTAGGAAGAGGGTGGTTGAAGGAAAGAGAAGTCTGCCTCTCTTAGTAGTGGAAGGTACTGGACCCAGCTTACTAGGAAGAGGGTGGTTGGAGGAAAGAAAAGTCTGCCTCTCTTAGTAGTGGAAGGTACTGGCCCCAGTTTACTAGGAAGAGGGTGGTTGAAGGAAAGAGAAGTCTGCCTCTCTTAGTAGTGGAAGGTACTGGACCCAGCTTACTAGGAAGAGGGTGGTTGAAGGAAAGAAAAATCTGCCTCTCTTAGTAGTGGAAGGTACTGGCCCCAGCTTACTAGGAAGAGGGTGGTTGGAGGAAAGAAAAGTCTGCCTCTCTTAGTAGTGGAAGGTACTGGCCCCAGCTTACTAGGGAGAGGGTGGTTGGAGGAAAGAGAAGTCTGCCTCTCTTAGTAGTGGAAGGTACTGGCCCCAGCTTACTAGGGAGAGGGTGGTTGGAGGAAAGAAAAGTCTGCCTCTCTCAGTAGTGGAAGGTACTGGCCCCAGCTTACTAGGAAGAGGGTGGTTGGAGGAAAGAAAAATCTGCCTCTCTTAGTAGTGGAAGGTACTGGCCCCAGCTTACTAGGAAGAGGGTGGTTGGAGGAAAGAAAAATCTGCCTCTCTTAGTAGTGGAAGGTACTGGCCCCAGCTTACTAGGGAGAGGGTGGTTGGAGGAAAGAAAAATCTGCCTCTCTTAGTAGTGGAAGGTACTGGCCCCAGCTTACTAGGAAGAGGGTGGTTGGAGGAAAGAAAAATCTGCCTCTCTTAGTAGTGGAAGGTACTGGCCCCAGCTTACTAGGAAGAGGGTGGTTGGAGGAAAGAAAAATCTGCCTCTCTTAGTAGTGGAAGGTACTGGCCCCAGCTTACTAGGAAGAGGGTGGTTGGAGGAAAGAGAAGTCTGCCTCTCTTAGTAGTGGAAGCTACTGGCCCCAGCTTACTAGGAAGAGGGTGGTTGGAGGAAAGAAAAATCTGCCTCTCTTAGTAGTGGAAGGTACTGGCCCCAGCTTACTAGGGAGAGGGTGGTTGGAGGAAAGAAAAATCTGCCTCTCTTAGTAGTGGAAGGTACTGGCCCCAGCTTACTAGGGAGAGGGTGGTTGGAGGAAAGAAAAATCTGCCTCTCTTAGTAGTGGAAGGTACTGGCCCCAGCTTACTAGGAAGAGGGTGGTTGGAGGAAAGAAAAGTCTGCCTCTCTTAGTAGTGGAAGGTACTGGCCCCAGCTTACTAGGGAGAGGGTGGTTGGAGGAAAGAAAAATCTGCCTCTCTTAGTAGTGGAAGGTACTGGCCCCAGCTTACTAGGGAGAGGGTGGTTGGAGGAAAGAAAAGTCTGCCTCTCTTAGTAGTGGAAGGTACTGGCCCCAGCTTACTAGGGAGAGGGTGGTTGGAGGAAAGAAAAATCTGCCTCTCTTAGTAGTGGAAGGTACTGGCCCCAGCTTACTAGGAAGAGGGTGGTTGAAGGAAATAAAATTGAACTGGGATGAAATCCAACATGTCACCACAGAGACATTGACACTACAGCAGGTGCTTTCAAAGCATGAGGGTGTTTTCAAAGAAGAGCTAGGGACATTAAAAGGGGTCCAAGCTACCATTCATGTTGCTGCTGATGCTACTCCCAGATGTTATAGGCCAAGATCAGTTCCATATGCATTGAAGCCTAAAGTGGATGTGGAAATTGACAGACTCTTAGCAGAGGATATAATTGTACCTGTCAAGTTTTCTGAGTGGGCAGCACCAGTTGTTCCAATACTAAAACCAGATGGTTCAATCAGATTATGCGGTGACTATAAACTGACTGTGTAAATAGAGTTTCCTCTCTGGAGCAGTACCCCATACCCAAAGTACTACACTCTGTCTCTCTCTTTCTCTTGCCATCCTAAAACCCTTCATACTGTGATAATTGGGGAAGCATTTCCATCCTTTTCCTCTCTCCTAGTCTCCTCCCGTCCTACCCCCTTCCCCTCCACTCCACTCCCCTCATCTCCTCCACTTTTTGTCTCCACCTCCCCTGTCCCCTTCTCTTTCAGACTCGTCCTCATTCTCTACCTGTTTTGCCTAGACATCGTTTTCCCCCAGGGGAATCTCTCCCAGGGTTGTGAGTTCTGTTGACCGATCCCTCTCCCCAGTGGTGTTGCTCTGTCTGTTAGATTGATCCCTCTCCCCAGTGGTGTTGCTCTGTTAGATTGATCCCTCTCCCCAGTGGTGATGCTCTGTCTGTTAGATTGATCCCTCTCCCCAGTGGTGTTGCTCTGTCAGATTGATCCCTCTCCCCAGTGGTGTTGCTCTGTCAGATTGATCCCTCTCCCCAGTGGTGATGCTCTGTTAGATTGATCCCTCTCCCCAGTGGTGATGCTCTGTTAGATTGATCCCTCTCCCCAGTGGTGATGCTCTGTTAGATTGATCCCTCTCCCCAGTGGTGTTGCTCTGTCTGTCAGATTGATCCCTCTCCCCAGTGGTGCTGCTCTGTCTGTCAGATTGATCCCTCTCCCCAGTGGTGCTGCTCTGTCAGATTGATCCCTCTCCCCAGTGGTGATGCTCTGTCTGTTAGATTGATCCCTCTCTCCAGTGGTGATGCTCTGTCTGTTAGATTGATCCCTCTCCCCAGTGGTGTTGCTCTGTCAGATTGATCCCTCTCCCAAGTGGTGTTGCTCTGTTAGATTGATCCCTCTCCCCAGTGGTGATGCTCTGTTAGATTGATCCCTCTCCCCAGTGGTGTTGCTCTGTCTGTTAGATTGATCCCTCTCCCCAGTGGTGATGCTCTGTCTGTTAGATTGATCCCTCTCCCCAGTGGTGTTGCTCTGTTAGATTGATCCCTCTCCCCAGTGGTGATGCTCTGTTAGATTGATCCCTCTCCCCAGTGGTGCTGCTCTGTCTGTTAGATTGATCCCTCTCCCCAGTGGTGTTGCTCTGTCAGATTGATCCCTCTCCCCAGTGGTGTTGCTCTGTCAGATTGATCCCTCTCCCCAGTGGTGATGCTCTGTTAGATTGATCCCTCTCCCCAGTGGTGTTGCTCTGTCAGATTGATCCCTCTCCCCAGTGGTGCTGCTCTGTCTGTTAGATTGATCCCTCTCCCCAGTGGTGATGCTCTGTCTGTCAGATTGATCCCTCTCCCCAGTGGTGCTGCTCTGTCTGTCAGATTGATCCCTCTCCCCAGTGGTGATGCTCTGTCGGTTAGATTGATCCCTCTCCCCAGTGGTGTTGCTCTGTCTGTCAGATTGATCCCTCTCCCCAGTGGTGCTGCTCTGTCTGTCAGATTGATCCCTCTCCCCAGTGGTGCTGCTCTGTCTGTCAGATTGATCCCTCTCCCAAGTGGTGCTGGTCTGTCAGATTGATCCCTCTCCCCAGTGGTGCTGCTCTGTCAGATTGATCCCTCTCCCCAGTGGTGATGCTCTGTCTGTTAGATTGATCCCTCTCCCCAGTGGTGATACTCTGTCTGTTAGATTGATCCCTCTCCCCAGTGGTGTTGCTCTGTCAGATTGATCCCTCTCCCCAGTGGTGCTGCTCTGTCTGTCAGATTGATCCCTCTCCCCAGTGGTGCTGCTCTGTCTGTCAGATTGATCCCTCTCCCCAGTGGTGCTGCTCTGTCTGTCAGATTGATCCCTCTCCCCAGTGGTGCTGGTCTGTCAGATTGATCCCTCTCCCCAGTGGTGCTGCTCTGTCAGATTGATCCCTCTCCCCAGTGGTGATGCTCTGTCTGTTAGATTGATCCCTCTCCCCAGTGGTGCTGCTCTGTCTGTCAGATTGATCCCTCTCCCCAGTGGTGCTGCTCTGTCAGATTGATCCCTCTCCCCAGTGGTGTTGCTCTGTTAGATTGATCCCTCTCCCCCTTGGTGATGCTCTGTTAGATTGATCCCTCTCCCCAGTGGTGTTGCTCTGTCTGTTAGATTGATCCCTTTCCCCAGTGGTGATGCTCTGTCTGTTAGATTGATCCCTCTCCCCAGTGGTGTTGCTCTGTTAGATTGATCCCTCTCCCCAGTGGTGATGCTCTGTTAGATTGATCCCTCTCCCCAGTGGTGTTGCTCTGTCAGATTGATCCCTCTCCCCAGTGGTGTTGCTCTGTCAGATTGATCCCTCTCCCCAGTGGTGTTGCTCTGTTAGATTGATCCCTCTCCCCAGTGGTGATGCTCTGTTAGATTGATCCCTCTCCCCAGTGGTGCTGCTCTGTCTGTTAGATTGATCCCTCTCCCCAGTGGTGTTGCTCTGTCAGATTGATCCCTCTCCCCAGTGGTGTTGCTCTGTCAGATTGATCCCTCTCCCCAGGGGTGATGCTCTGTTAGATTGATCCCTCTCCCCAGTGGTGTTGCTCTGTCAGATTGATCCCTCTCCCCAGTGGTGCTGCTCTGTCTGTTAGATTGATCCCTCTCCCCAGTGGTGATGCTCTGTCTGTCAGATTGATCCCTCTCCCCAGTGGTGCTGCTCTGTCTGTCAGATTGATCCCTCTCCCCAGTGGTGATGCTCTGTCGGTTAGATTGATCCCTCTCCCCAGTGGTGTTGCTCTGTCTGTCAGATTGATCCCTCTCCCCAGTGGTGCTGCTCTGTCTGTCAGATTGATCCCTCTCCCCAGTGGTGTTGCTCTGTTAGATTGATATCTCCCCAGTGGTTTTGCTCTGTTAGATTGATCCCTCTCCCCAGTGGTGCTGCTCTGTCTGTCAGATTGATCCCTCTCCCCAGTGGTGCTGCTCTGTCTGTCAGATTGATCCCTCTCCCAAGTGGTGCTGGTCTGTCAGATTGATCCCTCTCCCCAGTGGTGCTGCTCTGTCAGATTGATCCCTCTCCCCAGTGGTGATGCTCTGTCTGTTAGATTGATCCCTCTCCCCAGTGGTGATACTCTGTCTGTTAGATTGATCCCTCTCCCCAGTGGTGCTGCTCTGTTAGATTGATCCCTCTCCCCAGTGGTGCTGCTCTGTTAGATTGATCCCTCTCCCCAGTGGTGTTGCTCTGTCAGATTGATCCCTCTCCCCAGTGGTGCTGCTCTGTCTGTCAGATTGATCCCTCTCCCCAGTGGTGCTGCTCTGTCTGTCAGATTGATCCCTCTCCCCAGTGGTGCTGCTCTGTCTGTCAGATTGATCCCTCTCCCCAGTGGTGCTGGTCTGTCAGATTGATCCCTCTCCCCAGTGGTGCTGCTCTGTCAGATTGATCCCTCTCCCCAGTGGTGATGCTCTGTCAGATTGATTCCTCTCCCCAGTGGTGCTGCTCTGTCTGTCAGATTGATCCCTCTCCCCAGTGGTGCTGCTCTGTCAGATTGATCCCTCTCCCCAGTGGTGATGCTCTGTCTGTTAGATTGATCCCTCTCCCCAGTGGTGCTGCTCTGTCTGTCAGATTGATCCCTCTCCCCAGTGGTGCTGCTCTGTCAGATTGATCCCTCTCCCCAGTGGTGTTGCTCTGTTAGATTGATCCCTCTCCCCAGTGGTGATGCTCTGTTAGATTGATCCCTCTCCCCAGTGGTGTTGCTCTGTCAGATTGATCCCTCTCCCCAGTGGTGTTGCTCTGTCAGATTGATCCCTCTCCCCAGTGGTGTTGCTCTGTTAGATTGATCCCTCTCCCCAGTGGTGATGCTCTGTTAGATTGATCCCTCTCCCCAGTGGTGCTGCTCTGTCTGTTAGATTGATCCCTCTCCCCAGTGGTTTTGCTCTGTCAGATTGATCCCTCTCCCCAGTGGTGTTGCTCTGTCAGATTGATCCCTCTCCCCAGTGGTGTTGCTCTGTTAGATTGATCCCTCTCCCCAATGGTGATGCTCTGTTAGATTGATCCCTCTCCCCAGTGGTGTTGCTCTGTCTGTTAGATTGATCCCTCTCCCCAGTGGTGATGCTCTGTCTGTTAGATTGATCCCTCTCCCCAGTGGTGTTGCTCTGTTAGATTGATCCCTCTCCCCAGTGGTGCTGCTCTGTCTGTCAGATTGATCCCTCTCCCCAGTGGTGCTGCTCTGTCTGTTAGATTGATCCCTCTCCCCAGTGGTTTTGCTCTGTCAGATTGATCCCTCTCCCCAGTTGTGCTGCTCTGTCTGTCAGATTGATCCCTCTCCCCAGTGGTGTTGCTCTGTTAGATTGATCCCTCTCCCCAGTGGTTTTGCTCTGTTAGATTGATCCCTCTCCCCAGTGGTGCTGCTCTGTCTGTCAGATTGATCCCTCTCCCCAGTGGTGCTGCTCTGTCTGTTAGATTGATCCCTCTCCCCAGTGGTTTTGCTCTGTCAGATTGATCCCTCTCCCCAGTGGTGCTGCTCTGTCTGTCAGATTGATCCCTCTCCCCAGTGGTGTTGCTCTGTCTGTTAGATTGATCCCTCTCCCCAGTGGTGCTGCTCTGTTAGATTGATCCCTCTCCCCAGTGGTGCTGCTCTGTCTGTCAGATTGATCCCTCTCCCCAGTGGTGCTGCTCTGTCAGATTGATCCCTCTCCCCAGTGGTGATGCTCTGTCTGTTAGATTGATCCCTCTCCCCAGTGGTGATGCTCTGTCTGTTAGATTGATCCCTCTCCCCAGTGGTGTTGCTCTGTTAGATTGATCCCTCTCCCCAGTGGTGATGCTCTGTTAGATTGATCCCTCTCCCCAGTGGTGTTGCTCTGTCAGATTGATCCCTCTCCCCAGTGGTGTTGCTCTGTCAGATTGATCCCTCTCCCCAGTGGTGCTGCTCTGTCAGATTGATCCCTCTCCCCAGTGGTGTTGCTCTGTCTGTTAGGGGACTCAGCAGCAGCTGGTGTGGGAGGCTAATGGCTGGTACACACACACACACACGCACACACACACACACACACACACACATGCACCACCTGGCTGATACCCTCTGTCTGCTGTGTTTGAGGTTCAGAAGTGTTTTTCATTCACCAGCCAGCCAGCCAGCCCCCCCCCCCCTCAGCCCTGCCTGTAGGATGAGGAGGTGTGGGGGTGTGGGGGGGCTGTGTTTATGTGTT
Source organism: Salvelinus namaycush (assembly GCF_016432855.1). Classification (NCBI taxonomy): domain Eukaryota; kingdom Metazoa; phylum Chordata; class Actinopteri; order Salmoniformes; family Salmonidae; genus Salvelinus; species Salvelinus namaycush. The sequence goes on from NC_052311.1 coordinate 56,903, forward strand.
CATGTTTTGATTGGAGGCAGCCTGCTGGGATGTCCCCCAGGATAGAGAGGAGGACAGATGGGGAGCAAGAGGGGAAACGGGGGCACTTTCTAAGACCCAACCTCATCACTAACAAACAGACAGGACACTGCCTCTAACCTCCACCTCATCACTAGCAAACAGACAGGACACTGCCTCTAACCTCCACCTCATCACTAGCAAACAGACAGGACACTGCCTCTAACCTCCACCTCATCACTAGCAAACAGACAGGACACTGCCTCTAATCTCCACCTCATCACTAGCAAACAGACAGGACACTGCCTCTAACCTCCACCTCATCACTAGCAAACAGACAGGACACTGCCTCTAAACACCACATCATCACTAGCAAACAGACAAGACACTGCCTCTAACCTCCACCTCATCACTAGCAAACAGACAGGACACTGCCTCTAACCTCCACCTCATCACTAGCAAACAGACAGGACACCGCCTCTAACCTCCACCTCATCACTAGCAAACAGACAGGACACTGCCTCTAACCTCCACCTCATCACTAGCAAACAGACAGGACACCGCCTCTAACCTCCACCTCATCACTACCAAAGAGACAGGACACTGACTCTAAACACCACCTCATCACAAGCAAAAAGACAGGACACTGCCTCTAACCTCCACCTCATCACTAGCAAACAGACAGGACACTGCCTCTAACCTCCACCTCATCACTAGCAAACAGACAGGACACTGCCTCTAATCTCCACCTCATCACTAGCAAACCGACAGGACACTGCCTCTAACCTCCACCTCATCACTAGCAAACAGACAGGACACTGCCTCTAAACTCCACCTCATCACTAGCAAACCGACAGGACACTGCCTCTAACCTCCACCTCATCACTAGCAAACAGACAGGACACTGCCTCTAACCTCCACCTCATCACTAGCAAACCGACAGGACACTGCTTCTAACCTCCACCTCATCACTAACAACCGAGAGAACACTGCCTCTAACCTCCACCTCATCACTAGCAAACAGACAGGACACTGCCTCTAACCTCCACCTCATCACTAACAACCGAGAGGACACTGCCTCTAACCTCCACCTCATCACTAACAACCGAGAGGACACTGCCTCTAACCTCCACCTCATCACTAGCAAACAGACAGGACACTGCCTCTAACCTCCACCTCATCACTAGCAAACAGACAGGACACTGCCTCTAACCTCCACCTCATCACTAGCAAACCGACAGGACACTGCCTCTAACCTCCACCTCATCACTAGCAAACAGACAGGACACTGCCTCTAACCTCCACCTCATCACTAGCAAACCGACAGGACACTGCCTCTAACCTCCACCTCATCACTAGCAAACCGACAGGACACTGCCTCTAACCTCCACCTCATCACTAGCAAACCGACAGGACACCGCCTCTAACCTCCACCTCATCACTAGCAAACAGACAGGACACCGCCTCTAACCTCCACCTCATCACTAGCAAACAGACAGGACACCGCCTCTAACCTCCACCTCATCACTAGCAAACAGACAGGACACCGCCTCTAACCTCCACCTCATCACTAGCAAACAGACAGGACACTGCCTCTAACCTCCACCTCATCACTAGCAAACAGACAGGACACTGCCTCTAAACTCGATCTCATCACTAGCAACCAGACATGACACTGCCTCTAAACACCACCTCATCACTAACAACCGAGAGGACACTGCCTCTAACCTCCACCTCATCACTAGCAAACAGAAAGGACACTGCCTCTAACCTCCACCTCATCACTAACAACAAACAGGACACTGCCTCTAAACTCCACCTCATCCTTCCCTCTACTGCCTCTTAATCCAATGACATGGTTTACATTTTTGTTGATTTCATGTTGAATTCACATGAGTTGACAAATGTAAATTAAAACTAGATGTTGAAGTGGGTGTCTCCCTGGTTATATATTGTTGTGTTACCACTGCAAACTGAATAATGCTCTTCCCTGCTAACACCATAGCATTACAACCCATCCTTAATACTGTAGACTTTATGGGTATGCTAACTGGCTAACACTATATCATTCTGATGAATCCTTAATAATGTAGACTGTATGGGTATGCTAACTGGCTAACACTATATCATTCTGATGAATCCTTAATAATGTAGACTTTATGGGTATGCTAACTGGCTAACACTATATCATTCTGATGCATCCTTAATACTGTAGACTTTATGGGTATGCTAACTGGCTAACACTATATCATTCTGATGAATCCTTAATAATGTAGACTTTATGGGTATGCTAACTGGCTAACACTATATCATTCTGATGAATCCTTAATAATGTAGACTTTATGGGTATGCTAACTGGCTAACACCATAGCATTACAACCCATCCCTAATACTGTAGACTTTATGGGTATGCTAACTGGCTAACACTATATCATTCTGATGCATCCTTAATAATGTAGACTTTATGGGTATGCTAACTGGCTAACACCATAGCATTACAACCCATCCCTAATACTGTAGACTTTATGGGTATGCTAACTGGCTAACACTATATCATTCTGATGCATCCTTAATAATGTAGACTTTATGGGTATGCTAACTGGCTAACACCATAGCATTACAACCCATCCCTAATACTGTAGACTTTATGGGTATGCTAACTGGCTAACACTATATCATTCTGATGCATCCTTAATAATGTAGACTTTATGGGTATGCTAACTGGCTAACACTATATCATTCTGATGAATCCTTAATAATGTAGACTTTATGGGTATGCTAACTGGCTAACACCATAGCATTACAACCCATCCTTAATAATGTAGACTTTATGGGTATGCTAACTGGCTAACACTATATCATTCTGATGAATCCTTAATAATGTAGACTTTATGGGTATGCTAACTGGCTAACACTATATCATTCTGATGCATCCTTAATAATGTAGACTTTATGGGTATGCTAACTGGCTAACACCATAGCATTACAACCCATCCCTAATACTGTAGACTTTATGGGTATGCTAACTGGCTAACACTATATCATTCTGATGCATCCTTAATAATGTAGACTTTATGGGTATGCTAACTGGCTAACACTATATCATTCTGATGAATCCTTAATAATGTAGACTTTATGGGTATGCTAACTGGCTAACACTATATCATTCTGATGCATCCTTAATAATGTAGACTTTATGGGTATGCTAACTGGCTAACACCATAGCATTACAACCCATCCCTAATACTGTAGACTTTATGGGTATGCTAACTGGCTAACACTATATCATTCTGATGCATCCTTAATAATGTAGACTTTATGGGTATGCTAACTGGCTAACACCATAGCATTACAACCCATCCCTAATACTGTAGACTTTATGGGTATGCTAACTGGCTAACACTATATCATTCTGATGCATCCTTAATAATGTAGACTTTATGGGTATGCTAACTGGCTAACACCATAGCATTACAACCCATCCCTAATACTGTAGACTTTATGGGTATGCTAACTGGCTAACACTATATCATTCTGATGCATCCTTAATAATGTAGACTTTATGAGTATGTTATCTGGCTCCTTATGTTTAAGCACAACAAAACCTCTGATTAGGTATTTTCATCCTTGGTTAGACACACCTATCTCTCTCCCTCATGCGCCGTCTGTCATCCTTCCCCTCCAGGAATTGTCTTTATGAGTAGGATGCTTGATTGTCCTGGGGTGAAGCGCAAAGAATCGGCCAGCAAATCAACGAGGCGGAAGCGTGGAGCGAGAGGAAGATTATGCTAAAGGAGTTTTAGCCCACAGCGTACACTGTGTTAGTGGATTGTATGTTTTTCTTCGATACGGCGACGAAGGGGGCGCTAATATCAATTAGCATGCATTATCAATTAGCTCCCAATCTCACAGCGCATTAGCGATGATAATGGAGTGACCTCAAATACAACCCACCGGCTGAGTCACAAACGGACCCCTATTTCTTACATAGTGCACTATGGGCACCTGGTCAAAAGTAGTGCGCTATGTAGGGAATACGGTGCCCTTTGGGACACAGACTGTCTTTAATTCACTGGCTCCTTCCTTCTGCAATATTACCTCAAGAAACCTCTGACAGGGGAAAAAACAACAAATAAGTCAAATAAATATAAAGTCAGACATTTTATTATTGAACAGTGTCTCAGTAGGTAGGTGGGAAGTTTAGAAAAGTAGCGTATGTATACGCAAATATTGATATAATAACCATGGTATCAACAGAGGGCAGCTCCCGCTCAGCCCAGCCCAAGCTCTCCTCTGTCCTGACACCCCAATGGTGGAGCCAGCTTTCCCCTGAAGCTAGAGCAGCAGAGTCCATGGCCATCTTCCAAAAGCACATGAAACCCTAACTCTTCAAAGCTACTATAACAAACTTTTTCGTTCGATCCCTCCCAACTTTCTAGCTCTGACTTTGCTAATAAGTACTTTATTGAGGAAAAGTGAACTTACTATGCCTGGCTATCTTAATAAGAGGAATGCACTTAACTGTAAGTTGCTCTGGATAAGAGCATCTGCTAAATGACTAACATCTATAAAATGTAAATGTAAACTTGGAGTCACGTGATGATATGTTGTGTGGTCCTCCCACTACGACTCGGGAAAGCGTGCTATTTATTAGCCTTTTAAGCTACAGATGAAACAAGTTATGATGAACTTCACAGGGTGGTGAAAGTCCACGGTGATTGATGCTCCTTCCCAATAAATATTGTGAGTCTTATTCTGCCCTCACAGAAAAAACACATGATGTGAAAACGTGTTTTTGGAACACCGTTTCAAATGTGTAGTTTCATGTTATCACATGTTGCTTTACAGTTTTACAGATGTTATCACATGTTGCTTTACAGTTTTACAGATGTTATCACATGTTGCTTTACAGTTTTACAGATGTTATCACATGTTGCTTTACAGTTTTACAGATGTTATCACATGTTGCTTTGCAGTTTTACAGATGTTATCACATGTTGCTTTACAGTTTTACAGATGTTATCACATGTTGCTTTAGATGTTGACCGATGTTATCACATGATGCTTTACATTTTTACTACAACCACGTATATCCAACGGGACATTAAAAACTGTAATATCTTATGTTTCACCGAGTCGTGGCTGAACGACGACAATAAGAACATACAGCTGACGAGTTATACACTGTATCGGCAGGATAGAACAGCAGACTCTGGTAAGTCAAGGGGTGGCGGACTATGCTTATATGTAACCAACAGCTGGTGCACGATATCTAAGGAAGTCTCAAGGTTTTGCTCACCTGAGGTAGGTTATCTCATGATACGCTGTAGACAACACTATCTACCAAGAGAGTTTTCATCTATATTCTTCGTAGCTGTCTATTCACCACCACAAACCGATGCTGGCAGTAAGACCGCACTCAATGAGCTGTATACGGCCATAAGCAAACAGGAAAACGCTCATCCAGAAGCGGTGCTCCTAGTGGCCAGAGACTTTAATGCAGGGAAACTGAAATCCGTTTGACTTAATTTCTACCAGCATGTTAAATGTGCAAACAGAGGGGGGGGGGGGGGGGGGGGGGGAAACTAGACCACCTTTACTCCACACACAGAGACGCGTACAAAGGTCTCCCTCACTCTACATTTGGCAAATCTGACCATAATTCTATCTTCCTGATTCCTGCTTATAAGAAAAACTAAAACAGGAAGCACCAGTGACTCGTAAATAAAAAAGTGGTCAGATGTAGCAGATGCTAAGCTGCAGGGCTGTTTTGCTAACACAGACTGGAATATGTTCCGGGATTCTTCCGATGGCATTGAGGAGTACACCACATCAGTCACTGGCTTCATCAATAAGTGCATCGATGACGTAGTCCCCACAGTGACTGTACGTACATACCCCAACCGGAATCCATGGATAAAGGGCAACATCCGCACTGAGCTAAAGGCTAGAGCTGCTGCTTTCAAGGAGCGGGACTCTAACCCGGAAGCTTATAAGAAATCCAACTATGCCCTGCGACGAACCATCAAACAGGCAAAAAGTAAATAAAGGACTACACCGGCTCTGATGCTCGTCGGACGTGGCAGGGGTTGAAAACTATTACAGACTACAAAGGGAAGCACAGGCGAGAACTGCCTAGTGACACGAGCCTACCAGATGAGCTAAATTACTTCTATGCTCGCTTCAAGTCAAGTACCACTGAAACATGCACGACTGTGTGATCACGCTCTCCGTAGCCGATGTGAGTAAGACCTTTAACCTCTCTAGGGTACATGAGACGGTAGCGTCCCACCTCGCCAACAGCCAGTGAAATTGCAGGGCGCCAAACTCAAAACAACAGAAATCCCATAATTAAAATTCTTCAAACATGCAAGTATTTTACACCATTTTAAAGATACACTTGTTGTAAATCCAGCCACAGTGTCCGATTTCAAAAAGGCTTTACGACGAAAGCACACCAAACGATTATGTTAGGTCAGCAACTAGTCACAGAAAAACACAGCCATTTTTCCAGTCAAAGGGAGGAGTCACAAAAAGCAGAAATAGAGATAAAATGTATCACTAACCTTTGATGATCTTCATCAGATAACACTCATAGGACTTCATGTTACACAATACATGTATGTTTTGTTCGATAAAGTTCATTTTTATATCCAAAAATCTCAGTTTACATTGGCGCGTTATGTTCAGTAGTTCCAAAACATCTGGTGATTTTGCAGAGAGCCACATCAATTTACAGAAATACTCATAATAAACATTGATAAAAGATACAAGTATTATACATGGAATTATAGATAAACTTCTCCTTAATGCAACCGCTGTTTCAGATTTCAAAAAAACTTTGGGGAAAAAGCACAACATGCAATAATCTGAGTACGGCGCTAAGACACAAAAACAAGCCATACAGATACCCGCCATGTTGTGGAGTGAACAGAAGTCAGAAATAGCATTATACATTTTCACTTACCTTTGATCTTCATCAGATTGCACTCCCAGGAATCCCAATTCCACAATAAATGTTTGTTTTGTTCTATAAAGTCCATCATTTATGTCCAAATACCTCCTTTTTGTTTGCACGTTTAGTACACAAATCCAAACTCAGGAGGCACGTGCAAGTCCAGGCGAAAGTTCAGACAAAAAGTCATATTACAGTTCGTAGAAACATATCTAACGAAGTATAGAATCGATCTTTAGGATGTTTTTTTCATAAATCGTCAATAATGTTTCAACCTGAGAATTCCTTTTGTCTGTAGAAATGCAATGGAACACAGTTAACGTGAGACTGAGCTCGTGGCACTCTGCCAGACCGCTGACTCAAACAGCTCTCATCCCCCCCCTCCTTCACAGTAGAAGCATCAAACAAGGTTCTAAAGACTGTTGACATCTAGTATATTCGATAGGCAATGACTTGAAAAACTACAAACCTCAGATTTCCCACTTCCTGGTTGGATTTTCTCTCAGGTTTTTGCCTGTCATATGAGTTCTGTTATACTCACAGACATCATTCAAACAGTTTTAGAAACTTCAGAGTGTTTTCTATCCAAATCTACTAATCATATGCATATTCTAGCTTTTAGGACTGAGTAGCAGGCAGTTTTCTCTGGGCACCTTTTTATCCAAGCTACTCAATACTGCCCCCCAGTCCCAAAGAAGTTAAACAGGTCAACATTCACAAGGCCTCAGGGCCAGACAGATTACCAGGACATGTATTCCGAGCATGCGCTGACCAACTGGCAAGTGTCTTCACTGACATTGTCAAACTCTCCCTGACTGAGTCTGTAATACCAACATGTTTCAAGCAGACCATTATAGTCCCTGTGGCCATGAACACCAAGGTAACCTGCCTAAATGACTACTGACCCATAGCACTCAGGTCTGTAGCCATTAAGTGCTTTGAAAGGCTGGTCATGGCTCACATCAACACCATCATCCCAGAAACCCTAGACCCAATCCATTTTGCATACCACCCCAACAGATCCACAGATGATGCAATCTCTATTGCACTCCACACTGCCCTTTCCCACCTGGACAAAAGGAACACCTATGTGATGCACCTATAAATGCTATTCATTGACTACAGCTCAGCGTTCTTATCTGGCCGGATATGGAGGTCCTGGGCTGGCATGGTTACGTGGTCTGCGGTTGTGAAATTGACATTAAATTCTCTGTAAACAGCTCTGTTGGACATTCCTGCAGTCAGCATGCCAATTGCACGCTCCCTCAACTTGAGACATCTGCAGCATTGTGTTGTGTGACTAAACTGCACATTTTTGAGTGGCCTTTTATTGTCCCCAGCACAAGGTGCACCTGTGTAATGATCATGCTGTTTAATCAGCTTCTTGATATGCCACACCTGTCAGGCGGATGGATTATCTTGGCAAAGGAGAAACAGGGATGGAAACACATATGTGCAAGACATTTGAGAGCAGCAAACTTTTTGTGCGTATGGAACGTTTCTGGGATTTTTTATTTTGAGCTCATGAAATATGGGACAAACACTTTTACATGTTGACTCTATATTTTTGTTCAGTATAGTTTATATTATGTAGAGTTTATTTAAGTAAAACACACTACAAGACCAAAAGTATGTGGACACCTGCTCGTCAAACCTCTCACTCCAAAATCAGTCCCTGCTGTTAAAGTTTGAAGACCACTGTCATAGTCTTTGAGATAGGTTTGTTTCCTCCTGACCGTTTCTTCCCATATGTCATCTTCTTGCTTCCACACACCATTCGAGGGCTAATTCGGCATGCTATAGCTTATGTTTATCTTTACAAACATTGATGCTGGATCTTTTCCATGTTCCTATTAGATCGTATTGAGATTCTCTCTCGAGACAGATCCCTTTGAACCAGGGCTGATATAAACATTACATCTCATCAAAGCAGAGACACAGCAATACACAATTCATAATAGACAGCGCGCACACACACACACACACACACACACACACACACACACACACACACACACACACACACACACACACACATACACACACACACACACACACACACACACACACACACACACACACACAGACACACACACACACACGCAGTGAACCAAGACAGAAGGTATCACATACTACAGTGCCCGAGAAGTCTTCAGTACTACTCGAAGAAACTTAAGAATGGATTTTCAAAGTTTTTCAGTGTGTTGCAACATTGTGAATGTATGTCTGTTTTTAAATCATATTTTAAAAGGGAATACCACTTCAAACCCAACCCAGAGACCAGGATCATACTGACTGGAATACCACTTCAAACCCAACCAGAGACCAGGATCATACTGACTGGAACACCACTTCAAACCCAACCAGAGACCAGTATCATACTGACTGGAATACCACTTCAAACCCAACCAGAGACCAGTATCATACTGACTGGAACACCACTTCAAACCCAACCAGAGACCAGTATCATACTGACTGGAACACCACTTCAAACCCAACCAGAGACCAGTATCATACTGACTGGAATACCACTTCAAACACAACCAGACACCAGGATCATACTGATCTGGAATACCACTTCAAACCCAACCAGAGACCAGGACCATACTGACTGAAATACCACTTCAAACCCAACCAGAGACCAGTATCATACTGACTGGAACACCACTTCAAACCCAACCAGAGACCAGTATCATACTGACTGGAATACCACTTCAAACCCAACCAGAGACCAGTATCATACTGACTGAAATACCACTTCAAACCCAACCAGAGACCAGTATCATACTGACTGGAACACCACTTCAAACCCAACCAGAGACCAGTATCATACTGACTGGAACACCACTTCAAACCCAACCAGAGACCAGTATCATACTGACTGGAATACCACTTCAAACCCAACCAGAGACCAGTATCATACTGACTGAAATACCACTTCAAACCCAACCAGAGACCAGTATCATACTGACTGGAATACCACTTCAAACACAACCAGACACCAGGATCATACTGATCTGGAATACCACTTCAAACCCAACCAGAGACCAGGACCATACTGACTGGAATACCACTTCAAACCCAACCAGAGACCAGTATCATACTGACTGGAACACCACTTCAAACCCAACCAGAGACCAGGATCATACTGACTGGAACACCACTTCAAACCCAACCAGAGCCCAGGATCATACTGACTGGAATACCACTTCAAACCCAACCAGAGACAAGGATCATACTGACTGGAATACCACTTCAAACCCAACCCACAATGGAACATCAACCCACCAGGAGGAGACTGAGACTGACCTGGAGGAGGTGTAGTGAGTTGGGGAAACTAGAGGATTTTTTACAATCTATTAAATATATTGAGATGTCCAAGATTTGTGTCCCAAATGGCACCATATTCCCAATGGGCCCTGGTTTAAAAGTAGTGCACTATATAGGGAATATGGTCCTGGTCTAAAGTAGTGCACTATATAGGGAATAGGGCCCTGGTCTAAAGTAGTGCACTATATAGGGAATAGGGCTCTGGTCTAAAGTAGTGCACTATATATAGGGAATAGGGTTCCATTTTGGAACACGGATGGAACGTTATCCTCTATGATGAGGGTCACTGATTGTCATTGTTTTAGAAATTATACCAAGAACAGCTGTGTGCAATCAGTTAGTGACACCAATCTCCCAATCTCTATCTCTCCACAGTCATCAGTTACGGCAGAAAACCCAGACACACACGCTACCCTGTCCTGTCACACACACACGCATGCATGCACATGTGCACGCACGCAAACACACACACACGCACACATACGTTTAAAAAAATGACCTTCAAATACATGCAAATTCAGGCTTGAGATATGGAAGGGAGAAATGCTGACGTTCTGTTCATTACCTTGGAAATATTGGCAGACACTGAGCAGTTCATTTTTCCAAGGTTATGTATAGAACGGAGGAGGTTCTCGCTTATAACACAGTTGCCAAAGTAAACAATATGAAAGCATTACATTTAATGGTAGAAATGTAAAATAAAAATGTGTTGATATTTTAATATACTGTATATATAAAATATATAGTTTTTTTAATTGTGGGGGGGGGTGGACTGGAGACGAGTTTAGTTCGATAGTTACGCGATCCAGTAGTTCATTCATTCTTTGTGTTCCGTTGTCATGCTCGTTGGCAACGTTCTTATCCCTTGCATGCTAGCTAGCTACGGCTAACACAGTCACGACCTCTGCAGCCAGAATAACAGCAAAGTAGCTGTTTTCTATTGACATTCATTTGGATACATTCATTTGGATACGTCCATAACAAGGAGCTCATCATGCCCAGATTTTGCCTGAAAAATGTGCCTTCTCGTCAGGAATCTCGTCAACACTGACTGTTCATTACAACGAGATCACATTGCATGGATGTATAGGGCTCCCGAGCGGCGCAGCGGTCTAAGGCACTGCATCTCAGTGCAAGTGGCATCGCTACAGTCCCTGGTTTGAATCCAGGCTGTATCACATCCGGCCGTGACTGTGAGTCCCGTAGGGCGACGCACAATTGGCCCAGCTTTGGCTGGGTTAGGCCGTCATTGTAAATTAAAAATTTGTTCTTAACTGACTTGCCTAGTTAAATAAAGGTAAAACATTTATAAAAAGTTGCATAGCAACCACTCGGCTAGAAGCTAACTAAACATTGTGTTGCTATCAAACCTGTCAATATGACAACCGAATTCAAACATATAATGTTCAACACTCACCAAGTTAGGTCATCAGATACTCAAATAAAATATGTCTCTGCAAAAACAAATCAATGCTAGCTAGCTAGGCTACGTTTTTTTCCTTTTTGAACCTGCGTTTACAATGCATCCAATTTCAGTTTGTGTAGTTGTTGGTTTAGCTTTCTGTAACTTTGTAGCAAGTACAGTCTGCATTTGTAGGCGTATATTTTGTCATGATTGCATGGTGTCCCGATATTTTTTCCAACTGTCTGTCACGCCCTGACCTTAGTTCCTTTGTTATGTCTCTATTTTGGTTTGGTCAGGGCGTGAGTTGGGGTGGGCATTCTATGTTTTTGTTCTATGTTTTATATTTCTATGTGTTTGTCCGAGTGTGGTTCTCAATCAGAGGCAGCTGTCTATCGTTGTCTCTGATTGAGAACCATACTTAGGTAGCCACCTGTGTTTTGTGGGTAGTTGTTTTCTGTTGTGCGTCTGCACCAGCCAGAACTGTTTCGGTCGTTCCCTTTGTTATTTTTGTTATTTCAGTGTTCATTAAATATGGACACGTACCACGCTGCACCTTGGTCCTCTCCTTCCAACAGCCGTTACACTGTCAGATATTTTTTTTCCAACTGTCAGATATATATTTTCCAACTGGCAGATATTTTTTTTCCAACTGTCAGATATTTTTTTTCCAACTGTCAGATATATTTTTTCCAACTGTCAGATATAGATTTTCCAACTGTCAGATATTTTTTTTCCAACTGTCAGATATTTTTTTTCCAACTGTCAGATATATTTTTTCCAACTGTCAGATATATATTTTCCAACTGGCAGATATTTTTTTTCCAACTGTCAGATATATCTTTTCCAACTGTCAGATATATCTTTTCCAACTGTCAGATATATCTTTTCCAACTGTCAGATATTTTTTTTCCAACTGTCCCATTACCTGGTTTTAATGTGCATTCTAGAATGCCTTTCTAGCTAATCAGAAACGCGCATTCAACAATGCTGTGGTATAATGTGTTGTATTTGATTAGGATCCCCATTAGCGGTCGCCAATGGAGACAGCCAGGTCAGACGTTGGGGTTCATTGAATAACTAAAGCACGATTTTTTGGGGGCTTTGCTTTGGTGATTCCAATCTGTTGTCCAAAGCTATGAGGCTTGCCTGTAAACTCCTCTAGGCTATTCAATCAATACACCTTGATGTCGTTAAGGCAAAACAACTGAAAGCTGATTAGGGGGTATTTGAAGACTGCATGTGTGGACTGTGTAATCATAAACACTGTAAATGATTAAATTCGTTACTTTACCACGGCATAAGAGAGCAGAGCTGTATCACTCACTAACGTAGACCTACTAAACTACGCCACAGAAAACACACCGTTAAAATGTATGGATTCTATAGCCTAATTATAGTGCTATTGTTTTGTCTCTGTCCTTTTTTACAATATAGAAGAGAGCAGAGTTATAACATGTTAATCACTACTTGTAGACCTGTTGGCCTAACTGTGCCGTAGGGGAGCAACACGGATGGCCTGATTATATACTGTAGCTAGTCATGTTTTGTCTCCGCCCTTTGAACAGTGTAGAAGAAAGCAGAGCTATAACTGTACTTAACTACAACACAGGCATTGGTTACACATCAAATGATACCCAATTCAATATATAGTGCACTACTTTTCACTACAGTACCAATGGACACAAGTCGTGCACTACTTTTCACTACAACACTACTGGTCACAAGTAGTGCACTACTTTTCACTACAACACTACTGGTCACAAGTAGTGCACTACTTTTCACTACAACACTACTGGTCACTAGTAGTGCACTACTTTTCACTACAACACTACTGGTCACTAGTAGTGCACTACTTTTCACTACAACACTACTGGTCACAAGTAGTGCACTACTTTTCACTACAACACTACTAGTCACAAGTAGTGCACTACTTTTCACTACAACACTACTGGTCACAAGTAGTGCACTACTTTTCACTACAGTACCAATGGTTACAAGTCGTGCACTACTTTTCACTACAGTACCAATGGTTACAAGTCGTGCACTACTTTTCACTACAGTACCAATGGTTACAAGTCGTGCACTACTTTTCACTACAGTACCAATGGTTACAAGTAGTGCACTACTTTTCACTACAACACTACTGGTCACAAGTAGTGCACTACTTTTCACTACAACACTACTGGTCACAAGTAGTGCACTACTTTTCACTACAGTACCAATGGTTACAAGTCGTGCACTACTTTTCACTACAGTACCAATGGTTACAAGTCGTGCACTACTTTTCACTACAGTACCAATGGTTACAAGTAGTGCACTACTTTTCACTACAACACTACTGGTCACAAGTAGTGCACTACTTTTCACTACAACACTACTGGTCACAAGTAGTGCACTGGATCAGAAAACCAGTCAGTATCTGGTGTGACCACCATTTGCCTCATGCAGCGCCACACATCTCCTTCACATAGAGGTAATGAGGCTCTTCATTGTGGCCTGTGTACTGTTGTCCCACTCGTCCACATGACTCCATCCACGCTGTCTACCATCTGCCCAGTACAGTTGAAATCGGAATTCATCTGTGAAGAGCACACTTCTCCAGCGTGCCAGTGGCCATCGAAGGTGAGCATTTGCCCACTAAGGTCAGTTACAACGCCGAACTGCAGTCAGGTCAAGACCCTGGTGAGGACAACAAGCGAGCAGATGAGCTTCCCTGAGACAGTATCTGACAGATTTTGCAGTCTTCCGTTGTGCAAACCCAAAGTTTCATCAGCTGTCTGGGTGGCTGGTCTCAGACAATCCTGCAGGTGAAGAAGCCGGATGTGGAGGTCCTGGACTGGCGTGGTTACACGTGGTCTGGGGTTGTGAGGCAGGTTGGACGTGCTGCCAAATTCTCTGAAACGGCGTTGGAGGCGGCTTATGATAGAGAAATTAACATTAAATTCTCTGTAAAACAGCTCTAGTGGACATTGCTGCAGTCAGCACGCTCTCTCAAAACCTGAGTAAATCTGCGGCGTTGTGTTTTGCGACAAAACTGCACATTTTAGAGTGACCTTTTATTGTCCCCAGCATAAGGTGCACCTGTGTAATGATTGTGATGTTTAATCAGCTTTTTGATATGCCACACCTGTCAGGTGGATGGATTATCTTGGCAAAGGAGAAATGCTCACTAACAGGGATGGAAACAAATTTGAGCACAAAATTTGAAATAAATAAACTTTTTGTGTATATGGAACATTGCTGAGATTTTTATTTCAGCTCTTGAAACATGGGACAACCACTTTATATGTTGCGTTTATATTTTTGTGCAGTATAGTTTATGTAATGTATAGTTTATTTAAGTAAAACACACTACATGATAAAAGTATGTGGACATCTATTCGTCAAACCTCTCATTCCAAAATCATGGGCATTAATATGGAGTTGGTTCCCCCCCTTTGCTGCTATAACAGCCTCCACTCTTCTGGGAAGGCTTTCCAATACATGTTGAAACATTAATGCGGGGACTTGCTTCCATTAAGCCACAAGAGCATTATTGAGTTCGGCACCTGATGTTGGGCGATTAGGCCTGGCTCGCAGTCGGCATTCCAATTCATCCCAAGGGTGTTTGATGGGGTTGAGGTCAGGACTCTGTGCCGGCCAGTCAAGTTCTTTCACACCGATCTCGACAAACAATTTCTGTATGGACCTCACTTTGTGCACGGGGGCATTGTCATGCTGAAACAAGAAAGGGCTTTCCCCAAACTGTTGCCATAAAGCATGAAAAACAGCCCCAGACCATTATTCCTCCTCCACCAAACTTTACAGCTGGAACAATGCATTTTGCATTCACGGGTAGGTTGCGTTCACTTTGCATTTTCCAAACCCAGATTCGTCAGACTGCCAGATGGTGAAGCATGATTCATCACTCCAGAAAACGCTTGGCGTTGCGAATGGTGATCCTAGGCTTATGTGCAGCTGCTTGGCCATGGAAACCATTTGAATTACCATTTCCCGACTAACAGTTCTTGTGCTGACGTTGCTTCCAGAGGCAGTTTGGAACTTGGTAGTGAGTGTTGCAACCGAGAACATATGAGTTTTACCCGCTACGCACTTCAGCACTCGGCAGTCCCGATCTGTGAGCTTGTGTGGCCTACCAATTTGCAGCTGAGCCGTTGTTACTCCTAGACATTTCCACATCAATAACAGCACTTGCAGTTGACCGGGGCAGCTCTATCAGGGCAGTCATTTGACGAACTGACTTGTTGGACAGGTGGCATCCTTTCATGTATGAAAATGTTCTTTTAAAATTCTACTTTCTCTGTATACACCAGTTAAAATAAAGAATAAATAAAGTAATAAATAATAAATAGTATAAATAAAGAATTGCTAGAGTTAATTTATGAACAAACCGATTTAAAACTTCTTATGGCTGGGGGGCAGTATTGAGTAGCTTGGATGAATAAGGTGCCCAGAGTAAACTGCCTGCTACTCATGCCCAGTTGCTAATATTTGCATATAATTAGTAGATTTAGATAGAAAACACTCTGCAGTTTCTAAAACTGTTTGAATGATGTCTGTGAGTATAACAGAACTCATATGGCAGGCAAAAACCTGAGAAAAAATCCAACCAGGAAGTGGGAAATCTGAGGTTTGTAGTTTTTCAAGTCATCGCCTATCGAATATACAGTAAGATATTGGTCATATTGCACTTCCTAAGGCTTCCACTTGGCTTCAACAGTCTTTAGAACCTTGTTTGATGCTTCTACTGTCGAGGAGGGGGGAATGAGGGCTCTTTGAGTCATGGGTCTGGCAGAGTGCCATGAGCTGACCAGGCGCGTTCACGTGAGAGAGTTAGCTTGCGTTCCATCGCATTTCTGAAGACAAAGGAATTCTCCGGTTGGAACATTATTCAAGATTCATGTTAAAAACATCCTAAAGATTGATTATATACGTCGTTTGACATGTTTCTACGAACTGTAATATGACTTTTCGTCTGAACTTTCGCCTGGACTTGCCCGCTCGTCCTGAGTATGGATTTGTGTACTGAACGCGCGAACAAAAAGGAGGTATTTGGATATAAATGATTTTATGACTTTATAGAACAAATCAAACATTTATTGTGGAACTGGGATTCCTGGGAGTGCATTCTGTTGAGATCAACAAAGGTAAGTGAATATGTATAATGCTATTCTGACATCTGTTGACTCCACAACATGACGGATATCTCATGGCTTGTTTGGGCTCTGAGCGCTGTACTCAGATTATTGTATGGTGTGCTTTTTCCGTAAAGTTTTTTAAAAATCTGACACAGCGGTTGCATTAAGGAGAGGTTTATCTAAAGTTCCATGTATAATACTTGTATCTTTTATCAATGTTTATTATGAGTATTTCTGTAAATTGATGTGGCTCTCTGCAAAATCACTGGATGTTTTGGATGCAAAACATTACTGAACATAATGCGCCAATGTAAACTGAGATTTTGGGATATAAATATGAACCTTATCGAACAAAACATACATGTATTGTGTAACATGAAGTCCTATGAGTGTCATCTGATGAAGATCATCAAAGGTTAGTGATTAATTTTATCTCTATTTCTGCTTTTTGTGACTCCTCTCTTCGGCTGGAAAAATGGCTGTGTTTTTCTGTGACTAGGTGCAAAAGAAAGATATGTTGTGCTTTCGTCGTAAAGCCTTTTTGAAATCGGACACTGTGGTGGGATTAACAACAAGTTTATCTTTAAAATGGTGTAAAATACTTGTATGTCTGAGGAATTTTAATTGAGATTTCTGTTGTTTTGAACTCAAGAGGACAACTAGGAAAAGCTCAAACCAAGTTTATTCACTCACTGGGTCAAACAGCTGCAAAGACGAATCATGATTACACAAACACATATATTTATAACCTCCTGCTAGGAGGAGTCAACTCCTTGCACATCTAGACAGCCAATGCATTTCTTTTGCTAGTCAGGAACTGTATTGGTTCCTCTCACTGGTGTAGTCATGGCGGTGGCTCATGCTAGAACCTCCGTGGGTGTGTAATACACGTGTGTATAATAGGAATCTTCCTTCTCTGACTTGACCTCGGCCCGAATTCCTCACTCCACCCTAATCTACGGCTGTCCTACCTTATCAGTGACTGAAACCAGACTGTTGCTCTTTGCCTCCCTCCATAGGATCCATGAGATTCAACAGTATCTAAACTGCCTCCCCCCCTTTGTCTCACTCAGTAACACCTAGTTCTTATCCACCCGTCATTGACATCAACGTATACATTCTTTATACGTGTAAAGTAATCAATAAGTTATAGTATGGTAACATAAATAAGTAGATTTCAAGCTCGATTCCAACACAGGAAAGACATCCTGGAAGACCCTTTAATGGTGGGAAGCCCCTTCTGATCGTGATGGTGGGAAGCCCCTTCGGATCGTGATGGTGGGAAGCCCCTTCGGATAGTGATGGTGGGAAGCCCCTTCGGATCGTGATGGTGGGAAGCCCCTTCGTATCGTGATGGTGGGAAGCCCCTTCGGATCGTGATGGTGGGAAGCCCCTTCGGATCGTGATGGTGGGAAGCCCCTTCGGATCGTGATGGTGGGGAGCCCCTTCGGATCGTGATGGTGGGGAGCCCCTTCGGATCGTGATGGTGGGGAGAGCAGCGGGTGTTCCATACCTGTCAGGACTGATGGTCAGAGGAGGAGGAGGAGGAGGAGAGAGGAGGCAGGTAGGAGGAGAGAAAATAAGAGGATGAGAAGAGAGGAAGAGGAGAGCGGATGACAGAGAAAGGGGAGGAGGAGGGAGGAACCTGAGACACTCGTGTTCTCCAAGCACCGTTTCAATTGCATAATGTCGCTGGAATTCAATTGTCTCCAATCATCTCCGGCCCCTCTGTGATCCATGATTTTTATTAGTGCGGCAGTCACTGAGGTATGACTGGGTTCCATTTCAGGGGGAATTCATTTTCACCACGCGATGAAGGACGCTGATTTCAGGCACCAGGTCACTCAGATCACGTTACTGGACATCACTGTACTGGACACTACTGTACTGGACACCGCTGTACTGGACACCGCTGTACTGGACACTACTGTACTGGACACTAATGTACTGGACACTAATGTACTGGACACTACTGTACTGGACACTAATGTACTGGACACTACTGTACTGGATATTTAATAGTTACAGGACCTGTCTCGGGTTTACAGTCTGGATATTTAATAGTTACAGGACCTGTCTCGGGGTTTACAGTCTGGATATTTAATAGTTACAGGACCTGTCTCGGGGTTTACAGTCTGGATATTTAATAGTTACAGGACCTGTCTCGGGGTTTACAGTCTGGATATTTAATAGTTACAGGACCTGTCTCGAGGTTTACAGTCTGGATATTTAATAGTTACAGGACCTGTCTCGGGTTTACAGTCTGGATATTTAATAGTTACAGGACCTGTCTCGGGGTTTACAGTCTGGATATTTAATAGTTACAGGACCTGTCTCGGGGTTTACAGTCTGGATATTTAATAGTTACAGGACCTGTCTCGAGGTTTACAGTCTGGATATTTAATAGTTACAGGACCTGTCTCGGGGTTTACAGTCTGGATATTTAATAGTTACAGGACCTGTCTCGGGGTTTACAGTCTGGATATTTAATAGTTACAGGACCTGTCTCGAGGTTTACAGTCTGGATATTTAATAGTTACAGGACCTGTCTCGAGGTTTACAGTCTGGATATTTAATAGTTACAGGACCTGTCTCGGGGTTTACAGTCTGGATATTTAATAGTTACAGGACCTGTCTCGGGGTTTACAGTCTGGATATTTAATAGTTACAGGACCTGTCTCGGGGTTTACAGTCTGGATATTTAATAGTTACAGGACCTGTCTCGAGGTTTACAGTCTGGATATTTAATAGTTACAGGACCTGTCTCGGGTTTACAGTCTGGATATTTAATAGTTACAGGACCTGTCTCGGGGTTTACAGTCTGGATATTTAATAGTTACAGGACCTGTCTCGAGGTTTACAGTCTGGATATTTAATAGTTACAGGACCTGTCTCGGGTTTACAGTCTGGATATTTAATAGTTACAGGACCTGTCTCGGGGTTTACAGTCTGGATATTTAATAGTTACAGGACCTGTCTCGGGGTTTACAGTCTGGATATTTAATAGTTACAGGACCTGTCTCGAGGTTTACAGTCTGGATATTTAATAGTTACAGGACCTGTCTCGGGGTTTACAGTCTGGATATTTAATAGTTACAGGACCTGTCTCGGGGTTTACAGTCTGGATATTTAATAGTTACAGGACCTGTCTCGAGGTTTACAGTCTGGATATTTAATAGTTACAGGACCTGTCTCGGGGTTTACAGTCTGGATATTTAATAGTTACAGGACCTGTCTCGGGGTTTACAGTCTGGATATTTAATAGTTACAGGACCTGTCTCGGGGTTTACAGTCTGGATATTTAATAGTTACAGGACCTGTCTCGGGGTTTACAGTCTGGATATTTAATAGTTACAGGACCTGTCTCGGGGTTTACAGTCTGGATATTTAATAGTTACAGGACCTGTCTCGAGGTTTACAGTCTGGATATTTAATAGTTACAGGACCTGTCTCGGGTTTACAGTCTGGATATTTAATAGTTACAGGACCTGTCTCGGGGTTTACAGTCTGGATATTTAATAGTTACAGGACATGTCTCGGGGTTTACAGTCTGGATATTTAATAGTTACAGGACCTGTCTCGGGTTTACAGTCTGGATATTTAATAGTTACAGGACCTGTCTCGGGGTTTACAGTCTGGATATTTAATAGTTACAGGACCTGTCTCGAGGTTTACAGTCTGGATATTTAATAGTTACAGGACCTGTCTCGGGGTTTACAGTCTGGATATTTAATAGTTACAGGACCTGTCTCGGGGTTTACAGTCTGGATATTTAATAGTTACAGGACCTGTCTCGGGGTTTACAGTCTGGATATTTAATAGTTACAGGACCTGTCTCGGGGTTTACAGTCTGGATATTTAATAGTTACAGGACCTGTCTCGGGGTTTACAGTCTGGATATTTAATAGTTACAGGACCTGTCTCGAGGTTTACAGTCTGGATATTTAATAGTTACAGGACCTGTCTCGGGGTTTACAGTCTGGATATTTAATAGTTACAGGACCTGTCTCGGGGTTTACAGTCTGGATATTTAATAGTTACAGGACCTGTCTCGGGGTTTACAGTCTGGATATTTAATAGTTACAGGACCTGTCTCGAGGTTTACAGTCTGGATATTTAATAGTTACAGGACCTGTCTCGGGTTTACAGTCTGGATATTTAATAGTTACAGGACCTGTCTCGGGGTTTACAGTCTGGATATTTAATAGTTACAGGACCTGTCTCGGGGTTTACAGTCTGGATATTTAATAGTTACAGGACCTGTCTCGGGGTTTACAGTCTGGATATTTAATAGTTACAGGACCTGTCTCGGGGTTTACAGTCTGGATATTTAATAGTTACAGGACCTGTCTCGGGGTTTACAGTCTGGATATTTAATAGTTACAGGACCTGTCTCGGGGTTTACAGTCTGGATATTTAATAGTTACAGGACCTGTCTCGGGTTTACAGTCTGGATATTTAATAGTTACAGGACCTGTCTCGGGTTTACAGTCTGGATATTTAATAGTTACAGGACCTGTCTCGGGGTTTACAGTCTGGATATTTAATAGTTACAGGACCTGTCTCGAGGTTTACAGTCTGGATATTTAATAGTTACAGGACCTGTCTCGGGTTTACAGTCTGGATATTTAATAGTTACAGGACCTGTCTCGGGGTTTACAGTCTGGATATTTAATAGTTACAGGACCTGTCTCGAGGTTTACAGTCTGGATATTTAATAGTTACAGGACCTGTCTCGGGGTTTACAGTCTGGATATTTAATAGTTACAGGACCTGTCTCGGGGTTTACAGTCTGGATATTTAATAGTTACAGGACCTGTCTCGAGGTTTACAGTCTGGATATTTAATAGTTACAGGACCTGTCTCGGGGTTTACAGTCTGGATATTTAATAGTTACAGGACCTGTCTCGGGTTTACAGTCTGGATATTTAATAGTTACAGGACCTGTCTCGGGGTTTACAGTCTGGATATTTAATAGTTACAGGACCTGTCTCGGGGTTTACAGTCTGGATATTTAATAGTTACAGGACCTGTCTCGAGGTTTACAGTCTGGATATTTAATAGTTACAGGACCTGTCTCGGGGTTTACAGTCTGGATATTTAATAGTTACAGGACCTGTCTCGGGGTTTACAGTCTGGATATTTAATAGTTACAGGACCTGTCTCGAGGTTTACAGTCTGGATATTTAATAGTTACAGGACCTGTCTCGGGGTTTACAGTCTGGATATTTAATAGTTACAGGACCTGTCTCGAGGTTTACAGTCTGGATATTTAATAGTTACAGGACCTGTCTCGGGGTTTACAGTCTGGATATTTAATAGTTACAGGACCTGTCTCGGGGTTTACAGTCTGGATATTTAATAGTTACAGGACCTGTCTCGGGGTTTACAGTCTGGATATTTAATAGTTACAGGACCTGTCTCGAGGTTTACAGTCTGGATATTTAATAGTTACAGGACCTGTCTCGGGGTTTACAGTCTGGATATTTAATAGTTACAGGACCTGTCTCGGGGTTTACAGTCTGGATATTTAATAGTTACAGGACCTGTCTCGGGGTTTACAGTCTGTATATTTAATAGTTACAGGACCTGTCTCGGGGTTTACAGTCTGGATTGTTCCGACTTCAGAGTGCTGCAAGGAGGAAAAGCGAGCCAAAGGGAGGTTGTCTGGTTTGGCATCTACTAAATGTTGTTTGGGGATTTGTAACATTGAATTACATTGGATTTCAATGGCACATTGAGTTGTTAATTTACAGAAGTTGGGTCCTGTGTTACTGATAAATGATGAGTCTGTCTGTCTGTCAGTGTAACGCGTGGGTGCAGGAATCAGGCGCAGAGAGCAGAAGGTTAGGACAAATGTATTTAATACTGGTACTGACACGGTCACGCCAACACACTAGGCGCATAAAACTCAGATCGGCCCAAACCAGGACCCACTACAGTACGGCGTAAATACCACAAAATACATTCCACCACAACCTAACAGAAGGAACAAGCCACCACAACCTAACAGAAGGAACAATGCACCACAACCTAACAGAAGGAACAAGCCACCACAACCTAACAGAAGGAACAATCCACCACAACCTAACAGAAGGAACAAGCCACCACAACCTAACAGAAGGAACAATCCACCACAACCTAACAGAAGGAACAAGCCACCACAACCTAACAGAAGGAACAATCCACCACAACCTAACAGAAGGAACAAGCCACCACAACCTAACAGAAGGAACAATCCACCACAACCTAACAGAAGGAACAATGCACCAC
>NC_052311.1:87500-132887 GCF_016432855.1 Salvelinus namaycush
CCTCCACTACCACTGTGTTCCTGTCTCCCCCAGCCCCTCCCTCCACTACCACTGTGTTCCTGTCTCCCCCAGCCCCTCCCTCCACTACCACTGTGTTCCTGTCTCCCCCAGCCCCTCCCTCCACTACCACTGTGTTCCTGTCTCCCCCAGCCCCTCCCTCCACTACCACTGTGTTCCTGTCTCCCCCAGCCCCTCCCTCCACTACCAAATCAAATCAAGTTAATTTTATATAGCCCTTCGTACATCAGCTAATATCTCGAAGTGCTGTACAGAAACCCAGCCTAAAACCCCAAACAGCAAGCAATGCAGGTGTAGAAGCACGGTGGCTAGGAAAAACTCCCTAGAAAGGCCAAAACCTAGGAAGAGACCTAGAGAGGAACCAGGCTATGAGGGGTGGCCAGTCCTCTTCTGGCTGTGCCGGGTGGAGATTATAACAGAACATGGCCAAGATGTTCAAAATGTTCATAAGTGACAAGCATGGTCAAATAATAATCAGGAATAAATGTCAGTTGGCTTTTCATAGCCGATCATTAAGAGTTGAAAACAGCAGGTCTGGGACAGGTAGGGGTTCCATAACCACAGGCAGAACAGTTGAAACTGGAATAGCAGCAAGGCCAGGTGGACTGGGGACAGCAAGGAGTCATCATGCCCGGTAGTCCTGACGTATGGTTCTAGGGCTCAGGTCCTCCGAGAGAGAGAAAGAAAGAGAGAAGGAGAGAATTAGAGAGAGCCAAGATTTTCAAAATGTTCATAAATGACAAACATGGTCAAATAATAATCAGGAATAAATGTCAGTTGGCTTTTCATAGCCGATCATTAAGAGTTGAAAGCAGCAGGTCTGGGACAGGTAGGGGTTCCATAACCGCAGGCAGAACAGTTGAAACTGGAACAGCAGCAAGGCCAGGTGGACTGGGGACAGCAAGGAGTCATCATGCCCGGTAGTCCTGACGTATGGTCCTAGGGCTCAGGTTCTCCGAGAGAGAGAAAGAAAGAGAGGAGAGAATTAGAGAGAGCATACTTAAATTCACACAGGACACTGGATAAGACAGGAGAAGTACTCCAGATATAACCAACTGACCCTAGCCCCCCGACACATAAACTACTGCAGCATAAATACTGGAGGCTGAGACAGGAGGGGTCAGGAGACACTGTGGCCCCATCCGATGATACCCCCGGACAGGGCCAAACAGGAAGGATATAACCCCACCCACTTTGCCAAAGCACAGCCCCCGCACCACTAGAGGGATATCTTCAACCACCAACTTACAATCCTGAGACAAGGCCGAGTATAGCCCACAAAGATCTCCACCACAGCACAAACCAAGGGGGGGCGCCAACCCAGACAGGAAGATCACGTCAGTAACTCAACCCACTCAAGTGACGCACCCCTCCTAGGGACGGCATGAAAGAGCACCAGTAAGCCAGTGACTCAGCCCCTGTAATAGGGTTAGAGGCAGAGAATCCCAGTGGAGAGAGGGGAACCGGCCAGGCAGAGACAGCAAGGGCGGTTCGTTGCTCCAGAGCCTTTCCGTTCACCTTCACACTTCTGGGCCAGACTACACTCAATCATATGACCTATGTTAGCAACACCTCCGCCTTTGCGCCTTTGCGGGATGCACGGGGGATATGGTAACTAGTGTAACCAGGAGGAGAGGCCTCATTTAACACAGTAAATTCATCAGGCTTAAGCCATGTTTCAGTCAGGCCAATCACATCAAGATTATGATGAGTGATTAGTTCATTGACTATAACTGCCTTTGAAGTGAGGGATCTAACATTAAGAAACCCTATTTTGAGATGTGAGGTATCATGATCTCTTTCAATAATGGCAGGAATGGAGGAGGTCTTTATCCTAATGAGATTGCTAAGGCGAACACCGCCATGTTTAGTTTTGCCCAACCTAGGTCGAGGCACAGAGGCACTGTGCTCCTGTCTCCCACAGCCCCTCCCTCCACTACCACTGTGTTCCTGTCTCCCCCAGCCCCTCCCTCCACTACCACTGTGTTCCTGTCACCCCCAGCACAGCCCCTCCCTCCACTACCATTGTGTTGTGACTGTGTTCCTGTCACCCCCAGCACAGCCCCTCCCTCCACTACCATTGTGTTCCTGTCACCCCCAGCACAGCCCCTCCCTCCACTACCATTGTGTTCCTGTCTCCCCCAGCCCCTCCCCCAGCCCCTCCCCAGCCCCTCCCTCCACTACCACTGTGTTCCTGTCTCCCCCAGCCCCTCCCTCCACTACCACTGTGTTCCTGTCTCCCCCAGCCCCTCCCCCAGCCCCTCCCTCCACTACCATCAGGGGCCAAAAGAGAATAAAGCAAAGTCAATCAAACCAAAGTCCTGTGGTCCGCGGAGGTAAGCACACACACACACATATGTAAGTACACACACACAAAATGTTTCTTTCTATTATCTCACTGCGGTGCACCTGGCACTGCTTACAAAGGAGAGGTGGAGAAGAGGAGGAGAGAAAAATAATAGGAGGAGAGGAGGAGAGAAGAAGAATAGGAGAATAGGAGAGGAGGAAGAATAGGAGGGGAGGAGGAGAGAAGAAGAATAGGAGAAAAGGAGGAGAGAAAAATAATAGGAGAAGAGGAGGAGAGAAGAATAACAGGAGAATAGGAGAGGAGGAAGAGAGGAGGGGAGGAGGAGAGAAGAAGAATAGGAGAGGAGGAAGAGAGGATGAGAGGAGGAGAATAGGAGAGGAGGAGGAGAGTAGGAGAGAAGAAGAATAGGAGAGGAGGAAGAATAGGAGGGGAGGACGAGAGAAGAAGAATATGAGAGGAGGAGAAAAAGGCAGGCAGAGAGGAAAGGAAGCAGCAGAGAAGAACATCTCCTTTCCTCCAGAGCCATCAACAGCCCTACCACATCCCTCAACAGCCCTACCACATCCCTCAACAGCCCTACCACAGCCCTCAACAGCCTTACCACAGCCCTCAACAGCCCTACCACATCCCTCAACAGCCCTACCACATCCCTCAACAGCCCTACCACATCCCTCAACAGCCCTACCACATCCCTCAACAGCCTTACCACAGCCATCAACAGCCCTACCACAGCCATCAACAGCCCTACCACAGCCATCAACAGCCCTACCACAGCCATCAACAGCCCTACCACATCCCTCAACAGCCTTACCACATCCCCCAACAGCCCTACCACAGCCCTCAACAGCCCTACCACATCCCTCAACAGCCCTACCACAGCCCTCAACAGCCCTACCACAGCCATCAACAGCCCTACCACAGCCATCAACAGCCCTACCACAGCCTCAACAGCCCTACCACATCCCTCAACAGCCCTACCACATCCCTCAACAGCCCTACCACATCCCTCAACAGCCCTACCACATCCCTCAACAGCCCTACCACAGCCCTCAACAGCCTTACCACATCCCTCAACAGCCCTACCACAGCCCTCAACAGCCCTACCACATCCCTCAACAGCCCTACCACAGCCCTCAACAGCCCTACCACAGCCACCAACAGCCCTACCACAGCCATCAACAGCCCTACCACATCCCTCAACAGCCCTACCACAGCCATCAACAACCCTATCACAGCCATCAACAGCCCTACCACAGCCCTCAACAGCCCTACCACAGCCCTTAACAGCCCTACCACAGACATCAACAGCCCTACCTCATCCCTCAACAGCCCTACCACATCCCTCAACAGCCCTACCACAGCCATCAACAGCCCTACCACAGCCATCAACAGCCCTACCACAGCCATCAACAGCCCTACCACATCCCTCAACAGCCCTACCACATCCCTCAACAGCCCTACCACAGCCATCAACAGCCCTACCACATCCCTCAACAGCCCTACCACATCCCTCAACAGCCCTACCACAGCCATCAACAGCCCTACCACAGCCATCAACAGCCCTACCACAGCCCTCAACAGCCCTACCACAGCCCTTAACAGCCCTACCACAGACATCAACAGCCCTACCACATCCCTCAACAGCCCTACCACATCCCTCAACAGCCCTACCACAGCCATCAACAGCCCTACCACAGCCATCAACAGCCCTACCACATCCCTCAACAGCCCTACCACATCCCTCAACAGCCCTACCACAGTCATCAACAGCCCTACCACAGCCATCAACAGCCCTACCACAGCCCTCAACAGCCATACCACAGCCGTTAACAGCCCTACCACAGCCATCAACAGCCCTACCAAAGCCCTCAACAGCCTTACCACAGCCCTCAACAGCCCTACCACATCCCTCAACAGCCCTACCACATCCATCAACAGCCCTACCACAGCCATCAACAGCCTTAACACAGCCATCAACAGCCCTACCACAGCCCTCAACAGCCTTACCACAGCCCTCAACAGTCCTACCACAGCCATCAACAGCCCTACCACAGCCCTCAACAGCCTTACCACAGCCATCAACAGCCCTTCCACAGCCCACAACAGCCTTACCACATCCATCAACAGCCCTACCACAGCCATCAACAGCCTTACCACAGCCATCAACAGCCTTACCACAGCCATCAACAGCCTTACCACAGCCATCAACAGCCTTACCACAGCCATCAACAGCCCTACCACAGCCATCAACAGCCCTACCACAGCCCTACCACAGCCCTACCACAGCCTTACCACAGCCATCAACAGCCCTACCACAGCCATCAACAGCCCTACCACAGCCCTACCACAGCCCTACCACAGCCATCAACAGCCCTACCACAGCCATCAACAGCCCTACCACAGCCCTACCACAGCCCTACCACAGCCCTACCACAGTCCTACCACAGTCCTACCACAGTCCTACCACAGCCCTACCACAGCCCTACTACAGTCCTACCACAGTCCTACCACAGCCCTACCACAGCCCTACTACAGCCCTACTACAGTCCTACCACAGTCCTATCACAGCCCTACTACAGTCCTACCACAGTCCTACCACATCTCTACCACATCTCTACCACAGTCATACCACAGCCCTACCACAGCCCTACTACAGTCCTACCACAGTCATACCACAGCCCTACCACAGCCCTACTACAGCCCTACTACAGTCCTACCACAGTCCTATCACAGCCCTACTACAGTCCTACCACAGTCCTACCACATCTCTACCACATCTCTACCACAGTCATACCACAGCCCTACCACAGCCCTACTACAGTCCTACCACAGTCCTACCACATCTCTACCACAGCCCTACCACAGCCCTACCACATCCCTACCACATCCCTACCACAGCCCTACCACAGCCCTACCACAGCCCTACCACATCCCTACCACAGCCTACCACAGCCCTACCACAGCCCTACTACAGTCCTACCACAGTCCTACCACATCTCTACCACAGCCCTACCACAGCCCTACCACATCCCTACCACATCCCTACCACAGCCCTACCACAGCTCTACCACAGCCCTACCACAGCCCTACCACATCCCTACCACATCCCTACCACAGCCCTACCACAGCCCTACCACAGCCCTACCACAGCCCTACCACAGCCTACCACAGCCCTACCACAGTCCTACCACAGTCCTACCACATCTCTACCACAGCCCTACCACAGCCCTACCACATCCCTACCACATCCCTACCACAGCCCTACCACAGCTCTACCACAGCCCTACCACAGCCCTACTACAGCCCTACCACAGCCCTACCACAGCCCTACCACAGCCCTACCACAGCCCTACCACATCCCTACCACAGCCTACCACAGCCCTACCACAGCCCTACCACAGCCCTACCACAGCCCTACTACAGCCTACCACAGCCCTACCACAGCCCTACCACAGCTCTACCACATCCCTACCACAGCCTACCACAGCCTACCACATCCCTACCACAGCCTACCACAGTCCTACCACATCTCTACCACAGCCCTACCACAGCCCTACCACAGCCCTACCACAGCCTACCACAGCCCTACCACAGCCTACCACAGCTCTACCACATCTCTACCACAGCCCTACCACAGCCCTACCACATCCCTACCACAGCCCTACCACATCCCTACCACAGCCCTACCACAGCCCTACCATAGCCATCAACAGCCCTACCACAGCCCTACCACAGCTCTACCACAGCCCTACCACAGCCCTACCACAGCCCTACCATAGCCATCAACAGCCCTACCATAGCCATCAACAGCCCTACCACAGCCATCAACAGCCCTACCACATCCCTACCACAGCCCTACCACATCCCTACCACAGCCCTACCACAGCCCTACCATAGCCATCAACAGCCCTACCATAGCCATCAACAGCCCTACCACGGTCTGTTTCCGTCTGTTTCCGTCTGTTTCCGTCTGTTTCCGTCTGTTTCAGTATAGAAGCAGAGTGTTTCTACTCGTTCCCTATTAACTCCCAAGGAGAGAGAGATATATTGATAACAAAATACCTTTTATTGGCCCAATATTCACATCTTTACAGCCCCAATCCCCACTTTGTTTTACCGGACCTAACATCACAGCTCTGGGGACCCTATACCCCAACCCTCTCATCTGACGCTTCCTAGTCTTCCACACTTTTCATTTTTGCAAGCCCCGACATGTAATTCCCTATACAGTCCTTACGCCTTTTCACCAGTGCTTAATTTCTAAATTGGAAGGTGCTGGAAAAAAAAGTTTGCCGAGACGGGGGATAATCTGGGAGGAGGGGGGGGCGGGGTTCTGAAGTTGCATGAAAAAAATTACCTTGACAATTAAGCGTTGGCATGGATTATCATGGCGTTTGTGTGCAGGCATAGTGTAACGTCGACTCGGGGAGTCATAACGCAGGTGCAGTTAGTGAGTTTAAAATTAACGAACATAGCACGATACAAAAGCAAGAGAAACGTCTGACAAGGAAACAGAACCAATACTGAGTGAGGGGGTGAATACAACAGAGTGCTAGATAAAGAGGGAGCAATCAGGGAAGTCAGGAAGTCCAGGTGTGTCTGATGAGGCGCAGGTGTGTGTAATGATGGGTTGGTTAGCAGACTGGCGACGTCAAGCACCGGAGAGGGAGAGCGGGAGCAGACATGACAGTACTCCCCTCCCCCCCTAACCCCTCGGACATGCGGGTCCAGCCGCGGGACGACACTGGCCAGGAGGTCGGCCCCGAGGGCGTGGAGCGGGCCGGTCCAGAAGGGGAAGGTGGAATTCTCGGATGATGATAAGATCTAGAATGTCATCCACCGGAACCCAGCACCTCTCCTCTGGACCGTATCCCTCCCAGTCCACCAGGTACTGGAGCCGACCCCCACGATGTTGGCAGTCCAGGAGTGATCTGACGGCATAGGCAGGACTCCCCTCGATATCCAAGGGAGGCAGAGGGGTGGCGTGGGGGACAACATCAACCAGGGGACCAGGAACCAACCGGCCTGAGGAGGGAAACATGAAAAGAGGGTAAGATCTGGTAGTTAGTGAGATCCTGCTCTGACTCACTGTAACCCCCCCAGGATGACTAGGAGATCCTGCTCTGACTCACTGTAACCCCCCAGGAAGACTAGGAGATCCTGCTCTGACTCACTGTAACCCCACCAGGAAGACTAGGAGATCCTGCTCTGACCCACTGTAACCCCCCAGGAAGACTAGGAGATCCTGCTCTGACTCACTGTAACCCCCCCAGGAAGACTAGGAGATCCTGCTCTGACCCACTGTAACCCCCCAGGAAGACTAGGAGATCCTGCTCTGACCCACTGTAACCCCCCAGGCAGACTAGGAGATCATGCTCTGACCCACTGTAACCCCCCAGGAAGACTAGGAGATCCTGCTCTGACCCACTGTAACCCCCCAGGAAGACTAGGACATCCTGCTCTGCCCCACTGTAACCCCCCAGGAAGACTAGGAGATCCTGCTCTTACCCACTGTAACCCCCCAGGCAGACTAGGAGATCCTGCTCTGACCCACTGAAACCCCCCAGGAAGACTAGGAGATCCTGCTCTGACCCACTGTAACCCCCCAGGAAGACTAGGAGATCCTGCTCTGACCCACTGTAACCCCCCAGGAAGACTAGGAGATCCTGTTCTGACCCACTGTAACCCCCCAGGAAGACTAGGAGATCCTGTTCTGACCCACTGTAACCCCCCAGGAAGACTAGGAGATCCTGCTCTGACCCACTGTAACCCCCCCCCAGGATGACTAGGAGATCCTGCTCTGACCCACGGTAACTCCCCAGGAAGACTAGGAGATCCTGCTCTGACCCACTGTAACCCCCCAGGAAGACTAGGAGATCCTGCTCTGACTCACTGTAACCCCCCAGGAAGACTAGGAGATCCTGCTCTGACCCACGGTAACTCCCCAGGAAGAGTAGGAGATCCTCCTCTGACCCACTGTAACCCCCCAGGAAGACTAGGAGATCCTGCTCTGACCCACTGTAACCCCCCAGGAAGACTAGGAGATCCTGCTCTGACCCACTGTAACCACCCAGGAAGACTAGGAGAACCTGCTCTGACCCACTGTAACCCCCCAGGAAGACTAGGAGATCCTGTTCTGACCCACCGTAACCCCCCAGGAAGACTAGGAGATCCTGCTCTGACCCACGGTAACTCCCCAGGAAGAGTAGGAGATCCTCCTCTGACCCACTGTAACCCCCCAGGAAGACTAGGAGATCCTGCTCTGACTCACTGTAACCCCCCAGGAAGACTAGGAGATCCTGTTCTGACCCACTGTAACCCCCCAGGAAGACTAGGAGATCCTGTTCTGACCCACTGTAACCCCCCAGGAAGACTAGGAGATCCTGCTCTGACCCACTGTAACCCCCCCCCCAGGATGACTAGGAGATCCTGCTCTGACCCACGGTAACTCCCCAGGAAGACTAGGAGATCCTGCTCTGACCCACTGTAACCCCCCAGGAAGACTAGGAGATCCTGCTCTTACCCACTGTAACCCCCCAGGCAGACTAGGAGATCCTGCTCTGACCCACTGAAACCCCCCAGGAAGACTAGGAGATCCTGCTCTGACCCACTGTAACCCCCCAGGAAGACTAGGAGATCCTGCTCTGACCCACTGTAACCCCCCAGGAAGACTAGGAGATCCTGTTCTGACCCACTGTAACCCCCCAGGAAGACTAGGAGATCCTGTTCTGACCCACTGTAACCCCCCAGGAAGACTAGGAGATCCTGCTCTGACCCACTGTAACCCCCCCCCAGGATGACTAGGAGATCCTGCTCTGACCCACGGTAACTCCCCAGGAAGACTAGGAGATCCTGCTCTGACCCACTGTAACCCCCCAGGAAGACTAGGAGATCCTGCTCTGACCCACTGTAACCCCCCAGGAAGACTAGGAGATCCTGCTCTGACCCACGGTAACTCCCCAGGAAGAGTAGGAGATCCTCCTCTGACCCACTGTAACCCCCCAGGAAGAGTAGGAGATCCTGCTCTGACCCACTGTAACCCCCCAGGAAGACTAGGAGATCCTGCTCTGACCCACTGTAACCACCCAGGAAGACTAGGAGAACCTGCTCTGACCCACTGTAACCCCCCAGGAAGACTAGGAGATCCTGTTCTGACCCACCGTAACCCCCCAGGAAGACTAGGAGATCCTGCTCTGACCCACGGTAACTCCCCAGGAAGAGTAGGAGATCCTCCTCTGACCCACTGTAACCCCCCAGGAAGACTAGGAGATCCTGCTCTGACTCACTGTAACCCCCCAGGAAGACTAGGAGATCCTGTTCTGACCCACTGTAACCCCCCAGGAAGACTAGGAGATCCTGTTCTGACCCACTGTAACCCCCCAGGAAGACTAGGAGATCCTGCTCTGACCCACTGTAACCCCCCCCCCAGGATGACTAGGAGATCCTGCTCTGACCCACGGTAATTCCCAGGAAGACTAGGAGATCCTGCTCTGACCCACTGTAACCCCCCAAGAAGACTAGGAGATCCTGCTCTGACCCACTGTAACCCCCCAGGAAGACTAGGAGATCCTGCTCTGACTCACTGTAACCCCCCAGGAAGACTAGGAGATCCTGCTCTGACCCACTGTAACCCCCCCCCCCCCCCCCCCAGGATGACTAGGAGATCCTGCTCTGACCCACGGTAACTCCCCAGGAAGACTAGGAGATCCTGCTCTGACCCACTGTAACCCCCCCAGGAAGACTAGGAGATCCTGCTCTGCTCCACTGTAACCCCCCAGGAAGACTAGGACATCCTGCTCTGCCCCACTGTAACCCCCCAGGAAGACTAGGACATCCTGCTCTGCCCCACTGTAACCCCCCAGGATGACTAGGAGATCCTGCTCTGACCCACGGTAACTCCCCAGGAAGACTAGGAGATCCTGCTCTGACTCACTGTAACCCCCCCAGGAAGACTAGGAGATCCTGCTCTGCTCCACTGTAACCCCCCAGGAAGACTATCAGACTCTCACTCTTCTCCCAGGTCACCTTAGCTGATGCTGCCCCCTCAAACAACTCTACAGCCCTGCTATATCTCCCTCCCCTTTAATAAACACTGTTACATCATCGGCATAAGCCGACAAATTAAATTGTCTGTACATGCCTGGGAATAGCCTTCAGATAGCTGTATCATGGTATATATGTAGGCTAACACCCTAAATCCTTCTCCCCAGTGCTACAACCTGGCTGGAGAACCCTCGGCAGCTGTCTTCAGCACAATGGAGAACAGAAGGCACAACTTATTACCCTGGGAAACGGGACAGAATGGTTGGAAACGGATGAATGGATGGAAACGGGACAGAATGGTTGGAAACGGATGAATGGATGGAAACGGGACAGAATGGTTGGAAACGGATGAATGGATGGAAACTGGGACAGAATGGTTGGAAACGGATGAATGGATGGAAACGGGACAGAATGGTTGGAAACGGATGAATGGATGGAAACTGGGACAGAATGGTTGGAAACGGATGAATGGATGGAAACTGGGACAGAATGGTTGGAAACGGATGAATGGATGGAAACGGGACAGAATGGTTGGAAACGGATTAATGGATGGAAACAGAACAGAATGGTTGGGAACAGAGAATAATGGATGGAAACGGGACAGAATGGTTGGAAACAGATGAATGGATGGAAACGGGACAGAATGGTTGGAAACAGATGAATGGATGGTAACGGGACAGAATGGTTGGAAACGGATGAATGGATGGAAACGGGACAGAATGGTTGGAAACAGATGAATGGATGGAAACGGGACAGAATGGTTGGAAACGGATGAATGGATGGAAACTGGACAGAATGGTTGGAAACGGATGAATGGATGGAAACGGGACAGAATGGTTGGAAACGGATGAATGGATGGAAACGGGACAGAATGTTTGGAAACGGAAGAATGGATGGAAACGGGACAGAATGGTTGGAAACGGATGAATGGATGGAAACGGGACAGAATGGTTGGAAACGGATGAATGGATGGAAACGGGACAGAATGGTTGGAAACGGATGAATGGATGTAAACGGGACAGAATGGTTGGAAACGGATGAATGGATGGAAACGGGACAGAATGGTTGGAAACGGATGAATGGATGTAAACGGGACAGAATGGTTGGAAACGGATGAATGGATGGAAACGGGACAGAATGGTTGGAAACGGATGAATGGATGGAAACGGGACAGAATGGTTGGAAACGGATGAATGGATGGAAACTGGGTCAGAATGGTTGGAAACGGATGAATGGATGGAAACGGGACAGAATGGTTGGAAACGGATTAATGGATGGAAACAGAACAGAATTGTTGGGAACAGAGATTAATGGATGGAAACGGGACAGAATGGGTGGAAACGGATGAATGGATGGAAACGGGACAGAATGGTTGGAAACGGATGAATGGATGGAAACGGGACAGAATGGTTGGAAACGGATGAATGGATGGAAACGGGACAGAATGGTTGGAAACGGATGAATGGATGGAAACGGGACAGAATGGATGGAAACAGGACAGAACAGATGGAAACAGGACAGAACAGATGGAAACAGGACAGAACAGATGGAAACAGGACAGAATGGAGGGAAACAGGACAGAACGGAGGGAAACAGGACAGAACGGAGGGAAACAGGACAGAATGGAGGGAAACAGGACAGAATGGAGGGAAACAGGACAGAATGGAGGGAAACAGGACAGAACGGAGGGAAACAGGACAGAACGGATGGAAACAGGACAGAATGGATGGAAACAGGACAGAACGGATGGAAACAGGACAGAACGGATGGAAACAGGACAGAACAGATGGAAACAGGACACAACGGATGGAAACAGGACAGAACGGATGGAAACAGGACAGAATGGATGGAAACAGGACAGAACAGATGGAAACAGGACAGAACGGAGGGAAACAGGACAGAACGGATGGAAACAGGACAGAATGGATGGAAACAGGACAGAACGGATGGAAACAGGACAGAATGGTGGGAAACAGGACAGAATGGAGGGAAACAGGACACAACGGATGGAAACAGGACACAACGGATGGAAACAGGACAGAACGGATGGAAACAGGACAGAACGGAGGGAAACAGGACAGAATGGATGGAAACAGGACAGAACGGAGGGAAACAGGACAGAACGGATGGAAACAGGACAGAACGGATGGAAACAGGACAGAACGGAGGGAAACAGGACAGAATGGAGGGAAACAGGACAGAACGGCTGGAAACAGGACAGAACGGAGGGAAACAGGACAGAACGGAGGGAAACAGGACAGAATGGAGGGAAACAGGACAGAACGGAGGGAAACAGGACAGAATGGGAGGGGAACAGGACAGAACGGAGGGAAACAGGACAGAATGCATGGAAACAGGACAGAATGGCTGGAAACAGGACAGAACGGATGGAAACAGGACAGAATGGAGGGAAACAGGACAGAATGGATGGAAACAGGACAGAACAGATGGAAACAGGACAGAACGGAGGGAAACAGGACAGAACGGATGGAAACAGGACAGAACGGATGGAAACAGGACACAACGGATGGAAACCGGACAGAACGGAGGGAAACAGGACAGAACGGAGGGAAACAGGACAGAACGGATGGAAACAGGACAGAACGGAGGGAAACAGGACAGAACGGATGGAAACAGGACAGAATGGAGGGAAACAGGACAGAACGGTTGGAAACAGGACAGAACAGATGGAAACAGGTAGGAACGGAGGGAAACAGGACAGAACGGAGGGAAACA
This sequence comes from Salvelinus namaycush, assembly GCF_016432855.1. Taxonomy (NCBI): domain Eukaryota; kingdom Metazoa; phylum Chordata; class Actinopteri; order Salmoniformes; family Salmonidae; genus Salvelinus; species Salvelinus namaycush. The sequence continues at coordinate 100,606 of NC_052311.1, forward strand.
GGACAGAACGGAGGGAAACAGGCCAGAACGGAGAGAAACAGGACAGAATGGAGGGAAACAGGACAGAACGGAGGGAAACAGGACAGAACGGATGGAAACAGGACAGAACGGATGGAAACAGGACAGAACAGATGGAAACAGGACAGAACAGATGGAAACAGGACACAACGGATGGAAACAGGTAGGAACGGAGGGAAACAGGACAGAACGGAGGGAAACAGGACAGAACGGAGGGAAACAGGACAGAATGGAGGGAAACAGGACAGAATGGAGGGAAACAGGACAGAACGGAGGGAAACAGGACAGAACGGAGGGAAACAGGACAGAATGGATGGAAACAGGACAGAACGGATGGAAACAGGACAGAACAGATGGAAACAGGACACAACGGATGGAAACAGGACAGAACGGATGGAAACAGGACAGAATGGATGGAAACAGGACAGAACGGATGGAAACAGGACAGAACGGAGGGAAACAGGACAGAACGGATGGAAACAGGACAGAACGGATGGAAATAGGTCAGAACGGATGGAAACAGGACACAACGGATGGAAACAGGACAGAACGAAGGGAAACAGGACAGAACGGAGGGAAATAGGACAGAACGGAGGGAAACAGGACAGAACGGATGGAAACAGGACAGAACGGAGGGAAACAGGACAGAACGGATGGAAACAGGACAGAACGGAGGGAAACAGGACAGAACGGAGGGAAACAGGACAGAACGGAGGGAAACAGGACAGAATGGAGGGAAACAGGACAGAACGGATGGAAACAGGACAGAACGGATGGAAACAGGACAGAACGGATGGAAACAGGACAGAACGGAGGGAAACAGGACAGAACGGAGGGAAACAGGACAGAACGGAGGGAAACAGGACAGAACGGAGGGAAACAGGACAGAACGGATGGAAACAGGACAGAACGGATGGAAACAGGACAGAACGGATGGAAACAGGTCAGAACGGATGGAAACAGGACACAACGGATGGAAACAGGACAGAACGGAGGGAAACAGGACAGAACGGAGGGAAACAGGACAGAACGGATGGAAACAGGACAGAACGGAGGGAAACAGGACAGAACGGATGGAAACAGGACTGAACGGAGGGAAACAGGACAGAACGGATGGAAACAGGACAGAACGGAGGGAAACAGGACAGAACGGATGGAAACAGGACAGAACGGATGGAAACAGGACAGAACGGATGGAAACAGGACAGAACAGATGGAAACAGGTAGGAACGGAGGGAAACAGGACAGAACGGAGGGAAACAGGACAGAACGGAGGGAAACAGGACAGAACGGAGGGAAACAGGACAGAACGGATGGAAACAGGACAGAATGGAGGGAAACAGGACAGAATGGATGGAAACATGACAGAACGGATGGAAACAGGACAGAACGGATGGAAACAGGACAGAACGGATGGAAACAGGACAGAACGGATGGAAACAGGACAGAACGGAGGGAAACAGGACAGAACGGAGGGAAACAGGACAGAACGGAGGGAAACAGGACAGAACGGAGGGAAACAGGACAGAACGGAGGGAAACAGGACAGAACGGAGGGAAACAGGACATAACGGATGGAAACAGGACAGAACGGATGGAAACAGGTCAGAATGGATGGAAACAGGACAGAACGGAGGGAAACAGGACAGAACGGAGGGAAACAGGACAGAACGGATGGAAACAGGACAGAACGGATGGAAACAGGACAGAACGGATGGAAACAGGACAGAACGGAGGGAAACAGGACAGAACGGAGGGAAACAGGACAGAACGGAGGGAAACAGGACTGATTGGATGGAAGTAGGACAGAACGGATGGAAACAGGACAGAATGACTTGAACAGAAGAGGGACGAGAATGGATGGCTCTATTCTGAAGCTGTCTATTAGTTTCCATTAGGTAGCCCTGAGCAGCAGGTTAGATTTATAGGCCACATTTGGTTTAAATTCAGCCCTGTGGGCATGCACACACACTCACAGAGGGAGAGACACACACACACACACACACACACACACCAGGGCTTGATGCTCTAAGGGACAGACAATGATGAGCTCTCATCCATCTCAACTCAGCGTCTCCACTTTCTGAAATTCTCTCAGAACAGAGCAGAGGAACCTGTCAGTAGCAGCAATGTCACCGTCAAGACACCCCAGACACTCTGCGTCCCAGTCGGGACTGGACAGAGATAGAGAGCGAGAGAGAGAGAGAGAGAGAGATAGAGAGAGAGAGAGAGAGCGAGAGAGAGAGCGAGAGACTACTGCAGAACCTGAGACGGAGCTGCATTTCCTGATAAATGTTCAAAAATATAGTGTAATTTCCCAAAATGTGAAACCCTTATTCAAGGTTTCAAAGACCTCTCTGATGAGAGTAGGCTACCCGTCCTGTTGGGGGAGGACGCAGAGAGCTGTGGGTTGGCAGCGCACTACATTGCTGCCTGCCATAAGTTGAGGGACAGTGTCTGACAGACCAATCAACCTGCACATGTCCTCTACTGTATGTTTATTGTTATTGTTGAATGTATGGTTATTTTGACCCTTGGTTATTGTTGCTACTGTTGTCCCGTTGACAATTTTGATTCTCATTTTTGTATTGTAAATATCCAAAATAAGCTTTGGCAATATGTACATTGTTACGTCATGCCAATAAAGCAAATTGAATTGAATTGAATTGAATTGAATTGAATTGAGAGAGAGAGAGAGTGTCCCAGCTGGGACGAGACACTTATAGACAGAGAGAGAGAGAGAGAGAGCTCGTGGGCATCCCAGGTGTCCTTTATTAGCTGCAGACAGACAGTAGAGAGATCTAGATGGTCTCACAGGGTCCTGACTGGGCTCTAGACATGGATCACTGTTGACAGCTCAGCTCTGTCTTTCTTTCCTTCGGAGAGGAAAATAAACCAAACATGTTGCTGTGTTTGTTTGTCTGAGGAGAAGAACGTTTCATAGTGACTGTTCCATCACCGTAAAAGGCTTTATCCCAAATGGCACCCTATTCTCAACGTAGTGCACTACTTTAGACCAGGGTCTATAGGCTAGTAGTGCACTGCTTTATACCAGGGTCTATAGGGTAGTAGTGCACTACTTTATACCAGGGTCTATAGGCTAGTAGTGCACTACTTTATACCAGGGTCTATAGGCTAGTAGTGCACTGCTTTAGACCAGGGTCTATAGGCTAGTAGTGCACTACTTTAGACCAGGGTCTATAGGCTAGTAGTGCACTACTTTAGACCAGAGGCCAAATGGCACCCTATTCTCAACGTAGTGCACTGCTTTAGACCAGAGGCCTATGAGTATAGGGTTCCATTTGGAATAAAGTCCGAGAGACAGATGTACCATACCAGAGATACACTACATGACCAAAAGTATGTGGACACCTGCTCATCCAACATCTCATTCTAAAATCATGGGCATTAATATGGAGTTGGTCCCCTCCTTTGCTGCTATAACAGCCTCCACTCTTCTGGGAAGGCTTTCCACTAGATGTTGGAACATTGCTGCTATAACAGCCCCCACTCTTCTGGGAAGGCTTTCCACTAGATGTTGGAACATTGCTGCTATAACAGCCTCCACTCTTCTGGGAAGGCTTTCCACTAGATGTTGGAACATTGCTGCGGGGACTGGCTTCCATTCAGGCACAAGAGAATTAGTGAGGTCAGGCACTGATGTTGGGCGATTAGACCTGGCTCGCAGTCGGCGTACCAATTTATCCCAAAGGTGTTCGATGGGGTTGAGGTCAGGGCTCTGTGCAGGTCAGTCAAGTTCTTCCACACCGATCTCGACAAACCATCTATTTATGGACCTCGCTTTGTGCACGGGGGCATTGTCATGCTGAAACAGGAAAGGGCCTTCCTCAAACTGTTGGAAGCACAGAATCATCTAGAATGTCATTGTATGCTGTAGCATTAAGATTTCCCTTCACTGGAACTAAGGGTCTCGAACCATGAAAAACAGCCCCAGACCATTATTCCTCCTCCACTTTACAGTTGGCACTATGCATTGGGGCAGGTAGCGTTCTCCTGGCATCCGCCAAACCCAGATTCGTCTGTCGGACTGCCAGATGGTGAAGCATGATTCATTGCTCCAGAGTCCAATGGCGGCGTTACTCTTGACCCTGATCTCTCTTTTGACGAACATATCAAGACTGTTTCAAGGACAGCTTTTTTCCATCTACGTAACATTGCAAAAATCAGAAATTTTCTGTCCAAAAATGATGCAGAAAAATTAATCCATGCATTTGTTACTTCTAGGTTAGACTACTGCAATGCTCTACTTTCCGGCTACCCGGATAAAGCACTAAATAAACTTCAGTTAGTGCTAAATACGGCTGCTAGAATCCTGACTAGAACCAAGAAGTTTGATCATATTACTCCAGTGCTAGCTTCCCTACACTGGCTTCCTGTTAAGGCAAGGGCTGATTTCAAGGTTTTACTGTTAACCTATAAAGCGTTACATGGGCTTGCTCCTACCTATCTTTCCGAGTTGGTCCTGCCGTACATACCTACACGTACGCTACGGTCACAAGACGCAGGCCTCCTAATTGTCCCTAGAATTTCTAAGCAAACAGCTGGAGGCAGGGCTTTCTCCTATAGATCTCCATTTTTATGGAACGGTCTGCCTACCCATGTGAGAGACGCAGACTCGGTCTCAACCTTTAAGTCTTTACTGAAGACTTATCTCTTCAGTAGGTCATATGATTGAGTGTAGTCTGACCCAGGAGTGTGAAGGTGAACGGAAAGGCTCTGGAGCAACGAACCGCCCTTGCTGTCTCTGCCTGGCCGGTTCCCCTCTCTCCACTGGGATTCTCTGCCTCTAACCCTATTACAGGGGCTGAGTCACTGGCTTACTGGTGCTCTTTCATGCCGTCCCTAGGAGGGGTGCGTCACTTGAGTGGGTTGAGTTACTAACGTGATCTTCCTGTCTGGGTTGGCGCCCCCCCTTGGTTTGTGCTGTGGTGGAGATCTTTGTGGGCTATACTCGGCTTTGTCTCAGGATTGTAAGTTGGTGGTTGAAGATATCCCTCTAGTGGTGCGGGGGCTGTGCTTTGGCAAAGTGGGTGGGGTTATATCCTTCCTGTTTGGCCCTGTCCGGGGGTATCATCGGATGGGGCCACAGTGTCTCCTGACCCCTCCTGTCTCAGCCTCCAGTATTTATGCTGCAGTAGTTTATGTGTCGGGGGGCTAGGGTCAGTTGGTTATATCTGGAGTACTTCTCCTGTCTTATCCAGTGTTCTGTGTGAATTTAAGTATGCTCTCTCTAATTCTCTCCTTCTCTCTTTCTTTCTCTCTCTCGGAGAACCTGAGCCCTAGGACCATACGTCAGGACTACCGGGCATGATGACTCCTTGCTGTCCCCAGTCCACCTGGCCTTGCTGCTGTTCCAGTTTCAACTGTTCTGCCTGCGGTTATGGAACCCCTACCTGTCCCAGACCTGCTGCTTTCAACTCTTAATGATCGGCTATGAAAAGCCAACTGACATTTATTCCTGATTATTATTTGACCATGCTTGTCATTTATGAACATTTTGAAAATCTTGGCTCTCTCTAATTCTCTCCTTCTCTCTTTCTTTCTCTCTCTCGGAGGACCTGAGCCCTAGGACCATACATCAGGACTACCGGGCATGATGACTCCTTGCTGTCCCCAGTCCACCTGGCCTTGCTGCTATTCCAGTTTCAACTGTTCTGCCTGCGGTTATGGAACCCCTACCTGTCCCAGACCTGCTGTTTTCAACTCTTAATGATCGGCTATGAAAAGCCAACTGACATTTATTCCTGATTATTATTTGACCATGCTTGTCACTTATGAACATTTTGAACGTCTTGGCCATGTTCTGTTATAATCTCCACCCGGCACAGCCAGAAGAGGACTGGCCACCCCTCATAGCCTGGTTCCTCTCTAGGTTTCTTCCTAGGTTTTGGCCTTTCTAGGGAGTTTTTCCTAGCCACCGTGCTTCTACACCTGCATTGCTTGCTGTTGGGGTTTTAGGCTGGGTTTCTGTACAGCACTTCGAGATATTAGCTGATGTACGAAGGGCTATATAAAATAAACTTGATTTGAATGGCGGCGAGCTTTACACCACTCCAGCCGATGCATGGTGATCTTAGTCTTGTGTGCGGCTGCTCGGCCATGGAAACCCATTTTATGAAGCTCCCGACGAACAGTTCTTGTGCTGACGCTGCTTCCAGAGGCAGTTTGGAAATCGGTAGCGACGATTTTTACGCGCTACGCGCTTCAGCACTCGGCGGTCCCGTTCTGTGAGCTTGTGTGGTCTACCACTGCGCGACTGAGCTGTTGCTCCTAGACGTTTCCACTTCACAATAACAGCACTTACAGTTGACCGGGGTAGCTCTAGCAAGGCAGAACTTTGACGAACTGACTTGTTGGAAAGGTGGCGTCCTATGACGGTGCCACGTTGAAAGTCACTGAGCTCTTCAGTAAGGCCATCCTACTGTTTCCCCTATGGAGATTCCATGGCTGTGTGCTCGATTTTATACACCTGTCAGCAACGGGTGTGTCTGAAATAGCCAAATCCACTAATTTGAAGGGGTGTCCACATACTTTTGTTTTATACAGTGTATAGATCTGTTCTGTTTCCTTCTCTATAGATGTACCATACCAGAGATATAGACCTGTTCTGTTTCCTTCTCTATAGATGTACCATACCAGAGATATAGATCTGTCCTGTTTCCTTCTCTATAGATGTACCATACCAGAGATATAGATCTGTCCTGTTTCCTTCTCTATAGATGTACCATACCAGAGATATAGACCTGTCCTGTTTCCTTCTCTATAGATGTACCATACCAGAGATATAGATCTGTCCTGTTTCCTTCTCTATAGATGTACCATACCAGAGATATAGACCCGTCCTGTTTCCTTCTCTAACTATCTATAGCAGCATGATTGGTATTGACAGGTCTAGGACTCACATAACCTTTGTCTCCCTCTCTCTCTCTCTCTCTCTCTCTCTCTCTCTCTCTCTCTCTCTCTCTCTCTCTCTCTCTGTCTCTCTCTCTCTGTCTCTCTCTCTCTCTCTCTCTCTCTCTCTCTCTCTCTCTCTCTCTCTCTCTCTCTCTCTCTCTACACCACGTTGCCTTTTCAGATACAGATGTATAATTTCCTTGATCAGTTTTCTAAACAGCGAAGGTGTGATCTCCGTCATTATGGACCTCCAGTGATGATTCATAGTAAATCAACATGCTGAAACAGGTATGGAGGATTCTTACCTCCTTCTTTCTTGGCTCGGTTAAAAAATGTCATTAGCCTATTTAGAGAGAATCGGTCTACTTCCCAAATGGCGCCCTATTCAGTGCCGACCCATAAGGGTTTGGTCACAAAGTAGTGCACTATATAGGGAATAGGGTGCCATTTGGGATGCACCCTTGGACTGTCTCTCTGTATGAGTTATTATGGAGGGCTAGGGAGGCCCAAGTCCATTCTTTAGCCATGGTGACATCTTCAGCGAGCTCTTTCTCCTCTCTACGGCGTAAACATTCATACGGAATAATAAACGATGATTATGATTTATCAGCGGTCTGATCGATCGGCAGGTAAAAACCCCTGTGTTTAGCTAATCAATACCGATACGATCCATCAACTGTGTAATCAATATCCCTGTCAGGCGATCCTCTGTCCATGTAAACAACATCCTGGGTTGGTTACAAATGAAACCAGGGGAATAGGGTGCCACCTGGGACGCATTTATATTGTGTCTGTATTCACTACATTGGTCCTGAATTTATGTTTACTTTTAAATAATATATTATTTCTGTCCTCCCACTAGGTGAGCAACCGCCCGACCAAATGTAATGTAATGTGATGTGATGTAACTATAGTGATGTAACTATTGTGATGTAACTGTAATGTAACTGTGATGTAATGTAATGTAATGTAATGTAACTGTAATGTAATGAGATGTAATTAAATGTAATGTAATGAGATGTAATTAAATGTAATGAGATGTAATTAAATGTAATGTAATGAGATGTAATTAAATGTAATGTAACTGTAAAGTAATGAATTGTCTGCTACTTAATTTGTTGGTAATTTATTAGCCCAGACCAACCCAGACCAGCCTAGACCCTTCCAGACCAGACCAGCCCATACCAGACCAGCCCAGACCAGCCCATACCAGACCAGCCCAGACCAGCCCAGACCAGCCCAGACCCTTCCAGACCAGCCCAGCCCAGACCCTACCATCCCAGACCAGACCAACCCAGACAGCTGTAGAAAATGACAGCCTCTTCATTATATTGTGCAATGTTGTGCCAGAGACTGTGTGGGGAACTGAATTGATCAAGTGCATCAGTTCCGGGACTCATATATAGTGCACTACATAGGGAATAGGGTGTCTCTCAATTCAAGGGGCTTTATTGACATGTGAAACACGTGTTAACATTGCCAAATCAAGTGAAGAGGATAATATACAAAAGGGAAGAAAACATTACACTGACAGAAGATCCAAAAGAATAAAGACATTACAAATATCACATTATGTATATATACAGTGTTGTAACGATGTGCAAATGGTTACCTTTTTAGGGCTAGGCATCCCACTAGCGGGATAACTTCCGGTGAAACTGGAGGGCCCGCAATACAAATAAATAATAATTCAAATTATGGATATTAAACATTTACGTATATATGTGTCTTACATCTGTTGAAAGCTTAAATTGTTGTTAATCTAACTGCACTGTCTGATTTACAGTAGCTATTACATTGAAAGCATGCCTTGCGATTGTTTGAGGACGGCGCCCCACATCAAAAATAATTTTCCACCGGCACAGGTTTCATAAATTCACAAATAGCGATTTAAATATTTACTTACTTTTTGAAAATCTTCCTCTGATTTGTCATCCAAAGGGTCCCCAGCTATAACATGTAGTGTCGTTTTGTTAGATAAAATCCTTCATTATATCCCAAAAAGTCAGTTTAGTTGGCCCATCGATTTGAGTTATCCAACATGCAGAGAGAGAAATCCGAATATCTACCCTTAAACTATGTTTCAACAAGTCAAAATAACTTTCTAACTTTCTAACTTTCTATTTACTCCTCCCTACAATGTAATCAAACTATAATATTTCTTACAGAAAGAAGTGTTCAATAGGAAACCGATTTTTAGCAGGTGGGTCCTGTCTTCATGGCGCGCGCAATCACGAATTTCCAAGACTGTGTCCTTCTACTAAAACTGTTATCTTATTTGTTTTTGAAGTTACAAGCCTGAAACCTTGAACACAGGCTGCTGACATCTTGTGGAAGCCATAGGAATTGCATCCAGGGAGCAAATTTCCAGTATGACCTTACTATACTTGCCATTGTAAAAGGATGGTCTCTCAACCCAAAAAATCCAGTTGGTTTTTCTTTGGATTTTCTCCTACCATATCTACTGTGTTATATTCTCCTACACTCCCAAGTGTTTTCTATTCAATGGTACCAATTATATGCATATCCTGGCTTCAGTGCCTGAGCAACCTGCAGTTTACTTTGGGCACGTCATTCAGGCGGAAATTGAGAAAAAAGGGGCCTAGCCCTAAGTTAAATTACAAAAGGGAAAACAAATAAACGTAAATATGGGTTTTATTTACAATGGTGTTTGTTCTTCACTGGTTGCCCTTTTCTTGTGGCAACAGGTCACACATCTTGCTGCTGTGATGTCACACTGTGATATTTCACCCTGTAGATATGGGAGTTCATCAAAATTTGGTTTGTTTTTGAATTCTTTGTGGGTCTGTGTAATCTGAGGGAAATATGTGTCTCTAATTTGGTCGTACATTTGGCAGGAGGTTAGGAAGTGCAGCTGTTTCCACCTAATTTTGTGGGCAGTGTGCACATAGTGTAACGAAACTCTAGCTCTTCCTCCTCCTCGGATGAGGAGAGGAGAGAGGGATCGGAAGACCAATGTGCAGCGAGGTATGATGACATAATGATTTAATTTATTAAACAAGACGAAAAAACGAACTACACTTGAATAATTAACAAAATAACAAAACGACGTAGACAGACCTGGACATGAGAACTTACATACAACGAAGAACGCACGAACAGGTACAGACTACAAAACGAACGAACGAACGATACAGTCCCATGTGGTACCAACATACAAACACAGGAGACAACCACCCACAACAAACAATGTGAAACAACCTACCTTAATATGGCTCTCAATCAGAGGAAACGTAAACCACCTGCCTCTAATTGAGAACCATATCAGGTAACCCATTAACCAACATAGATACACATAACATAGAATGCCCACCCCAACTCACGCCCTGACCGACTAAACACATACAAAACAACAGAAAACAGGTCAGGAACGTGACATAACCCCCCCTCAAGGTGCGAACTCCGGACGCACCAGCATAAAGTCTAGGGGAGGGTCTGGGTGGGCATCTGACCACGGTGGTGGTTCAGGCTCTGGGCGTGGTCCCCACCCCACCATAGTCAATCCCAGCTTCCCTATCCCCCTCCCAATGACCACCCTACTATTAAACCCACCTAATTTAAGGGGCAGCACCGGAATAAGGGGCAGCACCGGAATAAGGGGCAGCACCGGAATAAGGGGCAGCACCGGAATAAGGGGCAGCACCGGAATAAGGGGCAGCACCAGGATAAGGGGCAGCACCGGACTGAGGGACTGCAGCTCCGGACTGAGGGACTGCAGCTCCGGACTAAGGGGCAGCTCCGGACTGAATGGCGGATCCTGGCTGGCTGGCTCTGGCGGATCCTGGCTGGCTGGCTCTGGCGGATCCTGGCTGGATGACGGCTCTGGCGGATCCTGGCTGGATGACGGCTCTGGCGGATCCTGGCTGGATGACGGCTCTGGCGGATCCTGGCTGGACGGCTCTGGCGGATCCTGGCTGGACGGCTCTGGCGGATCCTGGCTGGACGGCTCTGGCGGGTCCTGGCTGGACGGCTCTGGCGGGTCCTGGCTGGACGGCTCTGGCGGGTCCTGGCTGGACGGCTCTGGCGGGTCCTGGCTGGACGGCTCTGGCGGGTCCTGGTTGGACGGCTCTGGCGGGTCCTGGCTGGACGGCTCTGGCGGGTCCTGGCTGGACGGCTCTGGCTGGTCCTGGCTGGACGGCTCTGGCTGGTCCTGGCTGGACGGCTCTGGCTGGTCCTGGCTGGACGGCTCTGGACAAACGGGCAGCTCTGACAGCTCGGGACAGACAGACAGTTCTGGGCAGACTGGCAGTGCAGGCGGCTCTGGACAGACTGGCACACCTGTAGGGAGGAGACGGAGAGACAGCCTGGTGCGTGGGGCTGCCACAGGACCCACCAGGCTGGAGAGACCTACAGGAGGCTTGATGTTAAAAGGAGGCACCTGAAGGACCGGGCTGTGGGGGAGCACTGGAGCTCTGGTGCGCAGCCTTTGCACCACTCCCCCAGGCTGGAGTACTATTCCAGCCCGTACCCTCCAGAGTGCAGGCACAGGTTGAACCGGGCTGTGGATGAGCACTGGAGATCTAGTGCCTACTACTCGCACCTCTCTCTTAGGCTCCACTCCCACATTTGCCCGGTACGAGCGAAGCGTAGGCATAGGACGCACTGCACCCTCCCAGCGCCCCGGAGACACAGCACGCAGAGCCGAAACTGCGTACTGGAGACCAGACGCGCTGAGCAGGCACAATACGCCCCGGCTGGATGCCCACACTCACACGACACTTTCGGGGGGCTGCCCTATAGCGCACCGGGCTATGGGCACGCACTGGCGACACCGTGTGCTTCACCGCATAACACGGTGCCTGACCAGTGACGCGTTGCTTATAATAAGCACGAGGAGTGCGCTCAGGTCTGCTACCTGGCTTAGCCACACTCCTTTCTAGCCCCCCCCCAAAACATTTATGGGGCTGCCTCTCGTACCTGTCGCGCTGCCTTGCTGCCTCCTCATATCGCCGCTGCTCAGCTTTCGCTTTCTCCAGCTCAGCTTTGGGGCGGCGATACTCCCCAGCCTGTGCCCAGGGTCCTTCTCCGTTCAAGATCTCCTCCCATGTCCATGAATCCTGGGATTTCTGCGGTTGCTGTCGCTGCCGTTTTCCCCGCTGCTTGATCCTTGAGAGGTGGGTGGTTCTGTAACGAAACTCTAGCTCTTCCTCCTCCTCGGACGAGGAGAGGAGAGAGGGATCGGAAGACCAATGTGCAGCGAGGTATGATGACATAATGATTTAATTTATTAAACAAGACGAAAAAACGAACTACACTTGAATAATTAACAAAATAACAAAACGACGTAGACAGACCTGGACATGAGAACTTACATACAACGAAGAACGCACGAACAGGTACAGACTACAAAACAAACGAACGAACGATACAGTCCCATGTGGTACCAACATACAAACACAGGAGACAACCACCCACAACAAACAATGTGAAACAACCTACCTTAATATGGCTCTCAATCAGAGGAAACGTAAACCACCTGCCTCTAATTGAGAACCATATCAGGTAACCCATTAACCAACATAGATACACATAACATAGAATGCCCACCCCAACTCACGCCCTGACCGACTAAACACATACAAAACAACAGAAAACAGGTCAGGAACGTGACACATAGCCTGTCCTCTCTTGAGAGCCAGGTCTGCCTACGGTCGCCTTTCTCAATAGCAAAGCTATGCTCACTGAGTATGTACATAGTCAAAGGTTTCCTTAGGTTTGGGTCATTCACAGTGGTCAGTTATTTTGCCACTGTGTACTCTCTGTTTAGGGACAAATAGCATTCTAGTTTGCTCTGTTTTTTTGTTAATTCTTTCCAATGTGTCAAGTAATTATCATTTTGTTTTCTCATGATTTGGTTGGGTCTAATTGTGCTGTGGTCCTGGGGCTCTGTGGGGTGTGTTTGTGAACAGAGCCCCAGGATCAGCTTGCTTAGGGGAGTCTTCTCCAGGTTCATCTCTCTGTAGGTGATGGCTTTGTTATGGAAGGTTTGGGAATCGCTTCCTTTTAGGTGGTTCTAGAATGTAACGTCTCTTTTCTGGATTTTGATAATTAGTGTTGTACACAGAGGATATTTTTTCAGAATTCTGCATGTGAACTCCTGCATGCAGAGTTTCAATTTGGTGTTTGTCCCATTTTCTAAATTCTTAAAGGGAAAAGGGAAATGGGTTCTATAACTGAATCAAGTATTTTTAGCCAGATCCTAATTGGTATGTTGAATTTTATCTTCCTTTTGATGTTATAGAAGGCCCTTCTTGCCTTGTCTCTCAGCTCGTTCACAGTTTTGTGGAAGTTACCTGTGGCGCTGATGTTTAAGCCGAGGTATGTATTCCCAAATTGGGGTGCCGTCAGGGGTTTGGCAAATAAAAATGTGATTCACATTTTCTTCACATTTTCAAACATTCCATTTATCCAAAGGGGCTTTTTCTTCGCCTGAGGGTTTTTCTTCGCCTGAGTAGCCTCGTTTCACTACCAAAAATACAATTAAACCATCTAGTGTTCAGCGAAATAACAACACAATGTCAAATACAGGTAGCCTAGTCAAATAATGAACATCCAATCACATGAACCGTTACTCTCTCGCAGGAATTCCACTAACGGTCCGTATGTAGCCAAACGTAGCTGCTGCTCATGTTGGTATCTGTACTGATGGCCAACAGCCATGACAGGGAGACATAGTGGAGTGGTAACGCGCGTGCAAGCAGTTGCCCCCGACGCCACTTGGTTACACTGCAGCATCCACCTAGACGCTCTTGCTACCAAGGGAATGCCTGACAGCTTGAAAGACGTTTTGGACGCTACAGTGAAAATGGTTAACTTTGTTAAAGCAAGGCCCCTGAACTCTCGTGTATTTTCTCCACTATGCAATGATATGGGCAGCGACAATGTAACGCTTTTACAACATACAGAAGTGCACTGGTTATTAAGCAGGAAAATATTTACACATTCTTTTTAATTGAGAGACGAGCTTAAAGTTTTCTTTACTGACCATAATTTTCACTTGTCTGAACGCTTGCATGACGACGAGTTTCTGACACGACTGGCCTATCTGGGTGATGTTTTTTCTCGCCTGAATGATCTGAATCTAGGATTACAGGGACTCTCCACAACTATATTCAATGTGCGGGACAAAATTGAGGCTATGATTAAGAAGTTGGATGTCTTCTCTATCTGCATTAACAAGGACAACACACAGGTCTTTCCATCATTGTATTATTTTTTGAGTGCAAATGAACTCAAGCTTACGGACAATGTCAAATGTGATATAGCAAAGCACCTGAGTGAGTTGGGTGCACAATTACTTTCCTTTTGCACAGGTACTTTCCCGAAACGGATGACACAAACAACTGGATTCGTTATCCCTTTCATGCCCTGCTTCCAGTCCACTTACCGATATCTGAACAAGAGAGCCTCGTCGAAAATTGCAACAAGCGGTTCTGTGAAAACTGAATTTAATCAGAAGCCACTGCCAGGTTTCTGGATTGGGCTGCACTTAGAGTATCTTGCCTTGGCAAATCACGCTGTTAAGACACTGATGCCCTTTGCAACCACGTACCTATGTGAGAGTGGATTCTCGGCCCTCACTAGCATGAAAACTAAATACAGGCACAGACTGTGTGTGGAAAATGATTTAAGACTGAGACTCTCTCCAATACAACCCAACATTGCAGAGTTATGTGCATCCTTTCAAGCACACCCTTCTCATTAACCTGTGGTGAGTTATTCACTATTTTCGATGAACAAATAAGGCTTAATATGTAAGATGGTTAAATAAAGAGCAAAATTATTCATTATTATTATATTATTATTTGTACCCTGGTCCTATAAGAGTTCTTTGTCACTTCCCACGAGCCGGGTTGTGACAAAAACTCACACTCATTCTTATGTTTAGTAAATGTATCGTATAGTGTGTGTGTGGCAGGCTGACAATGATGGTAAAAAACAACATTTGAGAGTGTACTGACCCTGGTACTAGAGGGGGTACAGCTGACCCTGGTACTAGAGGGGGTACACTGACCCTGGTACTAGAGGGGGTACAGCTGACCCTGGTACTAGAGGGGGTACAGCTGACCCTGGTACTAGAGGGGGTACACTGACCCTGGTACTAGAGGGGGTACAGATGACCCTGGTACTAGAGGGGGTACAGCTGACCCTGGTACTAGAGGGGGTACACTGACCCTGGTACTAGAGGGGGTACAGCTGACCCTGGTGCTAGAGGGGGTACACTGACCCTGGTACTAGAGGGGGTACAGCTGACCCTGGTACTAGAGGGGGTACAGCTGACCCTGGTACTAGAGGGGGTACACTGACCCTGGTACTAGAGGGGGTACAGCTGACCCTGGTACTAGAGGGGGTACACTGACCCTGGTGCTAGAGGGGGTACACTGACCCTGGTACTAGAGGGGGTACAGCTGACCCTGGTACTAGAGCGGGTACACTGACCATGGTGCTAGAGGAGGTACAGATGACCCTGGTACTAGAGGGGGTACACTGACCCTGGTGCTAGAGGGGGTACAGCTGACCCTGGTGCTAGAGGGGGTACAGCTGACCCAGGTGCTAGAGGGGGTACAGCTGACCCTGGTGCTAGAGGGGGTACGCTGACCCTGGTGCTAGAGGTGGTATGCTGACCCTGGTGCTAGAGGGGGTACAGCTGACCCTGGTACTAGAGGAGGTACACTGACCCTGGTGCTAGAGGAGGTACAGCTGACCCTGGTACTAGAGGGGGTACACTGACCCTGGTGCTAGAGGGGGTACTTCTGACCCTGGTGCTAGAGGGGGTACAGCTGACCCAGGTGCTAGAGGGGGTACAGCTGACCCTGGTGCTAGAGCGGGTACGCTGACACTGGTGCTAGAGGTGGTACGCTGACCCTGGTGCTAGAGGGGGTACACTGACCCTGGTGCTAGAGGGGGTACAGCTGACCCTGGTACTAGAGGGGGTACGCTGACCCTGCTGCTAGAGGGGGTACAGCTGACCCTGGTGCTAGAGGGGGGTACAGCTGACCCTGGTGCTAGAGGGGGTACACTGACCCTGGTGCTAGAGGGGGTACAGCTGACCCTGGTGCTAGAGGGGGTACGTTGACCCTGGTGCTAGAGTACACTGACCCTGGTGCTAGAGGGGGTACGCTGACCCTGGTGATAGAGGGGGTACGCTGACCCTGGTGCTAGAGGGGGTACGCTGACCCTGGTGCTAGAGGGGGTACAGCTGACCCTGGTGCTAGAGGGGGTACACAGCTGGAGTGTACTGACCCTGGTGCTAGAGGGGGTACAGCTGACCCTGGTGCTAGAGGGGGTACAGCTGACCCTGGTGCTAGAGGGGGTACAGCTGACCCAGGTGCTAGAGGGGGTACAGCTGACCCTGGTGCTAGAGGGGGTACAGCTGACCCTGGTGCTAGAGGGGGTACACTGACCCTGGTGCTAGAGGGGGTACGCTGACCCTGGTGCTAGAGGGGGTGCGCTGACCCTGATGCTAGAGGGGGTACGCTGACCCTGGTGCTAGAGGGGGTACGCTGACCCTGATGCTAGAGGGGGTACACTGACCCTGGTACTAGAGGGGGTACGCTGACCCTGGTGCTAGAGGGGGTACGCTGACCTGATGCTAGAGGGGGTACGCTGACCCTGGTGCTAGAGGGGGTACGCTGACCCTGGTGCTAGAAGGGGTACAGCTGACCCTGGTGCTAGAGGGGGTACGCTGACCCTGGTGCTAGAGGGGGTACGCTGACCCTGGTGCTAGAGGGGGTACGCTGACCCTGGTGCTAGAAGGGGTACAGCTGACCCTGGTGCTAAAGGGGGTACACTGACCCTGGTGCTAGAGGGGGTACGCTGACCCTGGTGCTAGAGGGGGTACGCTGACCCTGGTGCTAGAAGGGGTACAGCTGGAGGTTGAATGTTTGAAGGGGGACGGGACTATAACAAGGTTGGCAACCACTTCTCTAGAGCAACGGTGTCTAAATGGAATTTGTATATGTTGTCCTGGCAACTGGACCTTTTTTGGAACACCATTATTTTTGTTTTACTGAGATTTAATGTCAGGGCCCAGATCTGACCTTGGACAGGGGCTCTGCTGTCAGCAGGATGTGACCTTGGACAGGGGCTCTGCTGTCAGGATGATGTGACCTTGGACAGGGGCTCTGCTGTCAGCAGGATGTGACCTTGGACAGGGGCTCTGCTGTCAGCAGGATGTGACCTTGGACAGGGGCTTTAGACACCCTCTTCCCTATGGGCCCTGCACCCTCTTCCCTATGGGCCCTGCACCCTCTTCCCTATGGGCCCTACACCCTCTTCCCAATGGGCCCTGCACCCTCTTCCCTATGGGCCCTGCACCTTCTTCCCTATGGGCCCTGCACCCTCTTCCCTATGGGCCCTGCACCCTCCTCCCTATGGGCCCTGCACCCTCTTCCCTATGGGCCCTACACCCTCTTCCCTATGGGCCCTGCACCCTCTTCCCTATGGGCCCTGCACCCTCTTCCCAATGGGCCCTGCACCCTCTTCCCTATGGGCCCTGCACCCTCTTCCCTATGGGCCCTGCACCCTCTTCCCTATGGGCCCTGCACCCTCTTCCCTATGGGCCCTGCACCCTCTTCCCTATGGGCCCTGCACCCTCTTCCCTATGGGCCCTGCACCCTCTTCCCTATGGGCCCTGCACCCTCTTCCCAATGGGCCCTGCACCCTCTTCCCTATGGGCCCTGCACCCTCTTCCCAATGGGCCCTACACCCTCTTCCCAATGGGCCCTACACCCTCTTCCCAATGGGCCCTGCACCCTCTTCCCTATGGGCCCTGCACCCTCTTCCCTATGGGCCCTGCACCCTCTTCCCTATGGGCCCTGCACCCTCTTCCCTATGGGCCCTGCACCCTCTTCCCTATGGGCCCTGCACCCTCTTCCCAATGGGCCCTGCACCCTCTTCCCTATGGGCCCTGCACCCTCTTCCCTATGGGCCCTGCACCCTCTTCCCTATGGGCCCTACACCCTCTTCCCTATGGGCCCTGCACTATAAAGGGACTAGGGTGCTATTTCAGAAGCAGCCAGAGAGCAGGGTTCACAGAGAAATGTCTGATTGATACGTCGGTTCATCGTTCCCTTCACAGTCCGTGCTGGTGAACAACGTCTTGATGACTCACCAATGAGGAAGGGAAGGGGCGGGGAGAGAGGGGAGTCAGATAAATCAAGATAAGTGTCGGGGAAACAGAAGGAGAAAAAGAGAGAAAAATGAGATGCAGAGAAACAGAGGGATAGAGAAAGAAAACGTTCAAGTCCCCGTCACAGGCCATCGAAGAGAATGTCATCTTACTCATCCTGCCTCCTCCCTCCCTCTCTCCCTCTCTCTCTCCTGCCTCTCTCTCTCTCTCCCCCTCTCTCTCTCTCTCTCCCTCTCTCCCTCTCTCTCTCCTGCCTCTCTCTCTCTCTCTCTCTCTCTCTCTCTCCTGCCTCTCTCTCTCTCGCTCTCCTGCCTCTCTCTCTCTCTCTCTCACTCTCTCCCTCTCTTCTCTCTCTCTCTCTCTCATGCCTCTCTCTCTCTCTCTCTCTCTCTCTCTCTCATGCCTCTCTCTCTCTCGCTCTCATGCCTCTCTCTCTCTCTCTCTCTCTCTCTCTCTCTCTCTCTCTCTCTCTCACTCTCTCCCTCTCTTCTTCTCTCTCTCTCCCTCTCCCAGAGAGCTGGAATTACCCATCCTGATGTGCTCATACATCTTTTATTTTACAGACGACCAGCTTTCCCCTTTCAGACTGACACCCACCATTTATACTCATTTCACTCCTCCCTCGCTCCATCTCTCCATCTCTCCCGCGGCCCGCCGTCGGCCCTGCCAGAGTTTCTTAGTGAGGTGTATCCTCCACCGATGACCAATAGACCGATAGATAGGTACAGAGAGAGAGAGAGAGAGAGAGAGACAGAGAGAGAGAGAGAGAGAGAGAGAGATATAAAGAGAGAGATATAAAGAGAGAGAGAGAGAGAGAGAGAGTGTTCTCTAACTCTGCTCTACTCCCACGTTGGTGGTAAACCGCCAGCGTTCTCCCATACCAGAGAGATGTCATCACTGTGAGGTTCAGTCCATCCTTAGAACACACAGGCTGGTAGATCTTATTGAATCCTGATTGAACTTCGGGTTGCTCGTCAGCCATGGTTCTGGGTGTCGTACAACAGAAAGGGGAAGCTATGGGGAGGAAGGAGAGCGTCAGCCAGGGTTCTGGGTGTCGTACAACAGAAAGGGGAAGCTATGGGGAGGAAGGAGAGCGTCAGCCAGGGTTCTGGGTGTCGTACAACAGAAAGGGGAAGCTATGGGGAGGAAGGAGAGCGTCAGCCATGGTTCTGGGTGTCGTACAACAGAAAGGGGAAGCTATGGGGAGGAAGGAGAGCGTCAGCCATGGTTCTGGGTGTCGTACAACAGAAAGGGGAAGCTATGGGGAGGAAGGAGAGCGCCAGCCAGGGTTCTGGGTGTCGTACAACAGAAAGGGGAAGCTATGGGGAGGAAGGAGAGCGTCAGCCAGGGTTCTGGGTGTCGTACAACAGAAAGGGGAAGCTATGGGGAGGAAGGAGAGCGTCAGCCAGGGTTCTGGGTGTCGTACAACAGAAAGGGGAAGCTATGGGGAGGAAGGAGAGCGTCAGCCAGGGTTCTGGGTGTCGTACAACAGAAAGGGGAAGCTATGGGGAGGAAGGAGAGCGTCAGCCAGGGTTCTGGGTGTCGTACAACAGAAAGGGGAAGCTATGTGGAGGAAGGAGAGCGTCAGCCAGGGTTCTGGGTGTCGTACAACAGAAAGGGGAAGCTATGTGGAGGAAGGAGAGCGTCAGCCATGGTTCTGGGTGTCGTACAACAGAAAGGGGAAGCTATGGGGAGGAAGGAGAGCGTCAGCCAGGGTTCTGGGTGTCGTACAACAGAAAGGGGAAGCTATGGGGAGGAAGGAGAGCGTCAGCCAGGGTTCTGGGTGTCGTACAACAGAAAGGGGAAGCTATGTGGAGGAAGGAGAGCGTCAGCCAGGGTTCTGGGTGTCGTACAACAGAAAGGGGAAGCTATGTGGAGGAAGGAGAGCGTCAGCCAGGGTTCTGGGTGTCGTACAACAGAAAGGGGAAGCTATGGGGAGGAAGGAGAGCGTCAGCCAGGGTTCTGGGTTGTTTCTCCAGAAGTGGAAACAACACCGCTGGTCACCCAGAAGGGTGAATTATTGCATAGATTGTAATGGACACATATGATGTGTGTAAAATATTATTTTGGAGGCTGTAGCGATTAGGATGGGTTAATGCTAAGCTAATTGCCAGCTATGTGTGGTGCCATGTTTGTGGACATCATACAATGCATTCCGGTTGTCACGTAAGCGTCTGTCACAACAAAGATGTTATAAGAAAACGAGGCGAAGGGAGATGGTTCACTCGTCTTTCGAGTTAACTTCCGGAAGTGAATGATCGTAGATGACACACCAACTTCAACATGCATACTGCAAACAGACCCAACATATTTAGTAAACTCTTATCTTTGGTTTGCATGGGGGGGGGGGACAGAAAGTATTTTACTCAATTATTTAGATCACTGATGAGCTCACCCGTGATGTGATGAATTGTAAATAGTAATTGCTATTAGCTAATTCATATTGTGGTTTCTGTCGGCCGAGAGTTATCTAAATATGACCGCTTGTGTTATGTCAATCTTTCCTCTGTCAGCACCTCGAGCCTTAACGTTCCGGATTGGATGAGAATTGTGTTATGCTACATCTGTGAATGTACATCTGTGGTCCCGTGTGGCTCAGTTGGTAGAGCATGGCGCTTGCAACGCCAGGGTTGTGGGTTCAATTCCCACGGGGGGACCAGGGTTCAATTCCCACGGGGGGACCAGGATGAATATGTATGAACTTTCCAATTTGTAAGTCGCTCTGGATAAGAGCGTCTGCTAAATGACTTAAATGTTAAATCTGTGAATGTACATCTGTGAATGTCTGAACCTTGCATCCAAAAAATAAACGGCTCATATTGAGAACATAACATTGTAAATACTATTTTGTGCAAAATGTTTCTATAAAAAAAATATATATTGTTGCCAACTCGATCACTGACTGTTGCGTCAATCGTAACTGGACGTTGTAAATAAGTATTCTAATCACACAGGTTTGAAGGTACGCTGCAGGGACCACCGTGGAATGAAGGTACGCTGCAGGGACCACCGTGGAATGATCACACCTGTGTGTTTCCTACCTATCAAAGGGTTGAGGAAGAATCCTCCAAACTGAGCTCCAGTTATTAGGGGATACGGCGACATGTCGAGATATAGGTTGTTTATCTACTTACCCAGAGTGAGACAAACTCATGGGTTCCATTTCTATGTCTCTGTGTGCTCTTTTGGAGACTATTGAAGTTAGCATATCATTAGCTTAGCACAATGGCTGGAAGTCTCCCATTTAAAGTTAGCATATCATTAGCTTAGCGCAATTGCTGGAAGTCTCCCATTAAAATTAGCATATCATTAGCTTAGCGCAATTGCTGGAAGTCTCCCAGTAAAGTAAAAGTATGAAAATAGACTTTCTAACTGCTCCAAAGCTGGGCGATTTATAGTACTACAAAACTAAACATAGTAATCAATATTTATATACATTTGTTAATTTCACTGATAATCATAAGAAATTAGATTCTATCCACTTTCTCATTCTTTCCCCGTTGTAGCATAGAGATGGATAGACATCGTAACGTTGTAGCATAGAGATGGATAGACATCGTAACGTTGTAGCATAGAGATGGATAGACGTCGTAACGGTGTAGCATAGAGATGGATAGACATCGTAACGTTGTAGCATAGAGATGGATAGACATCACAACGTTGTAGCATAGAGATGGATAGACATCGTAACGTTGTAGCATAGAGATGGATAGACATCGTAACGTTGTAGCATAGAGATGGATAGACGTCGTAACGTTGTAGCATAGAGATGGATAGACATCACAACGTTGTAGCATAGAGATGGATAGATATCGTAACGTTGTAGCATAGAGACGGATAGACATCACAACATTGTAGCATAGAGACGGATAGACATCACAACATTGTAGCATAGAGATGGATAGACATCACAACATTGTAGCATAGAGATGGATAGACATCACAACATTGTAGCATAGAGACGGATAGACATCACAACATTGTATCATAGAGACGGATAGACATCACAACATTGTAGCATAGAGATGGATAGACATCACAACATTGTAGCATAGAGATGGATAGACAACACAACATTGTAGCATAGAGACGGATAGACAACACAACATTGTAGCATAGAGATGGATAGACAACACAACATTGTAGCTTTCTCAAGGACACTGCCCATACGCTAACAGATGACATAATGGACACTTCCAGCAATTGCGCTAACATTACAATATGATAACTTCGATCATCTCCAAACTGCAGGCAGAGACACAACAATGGTATCCATGAGTTAATCCGACTGTGGGTATCAGACTGTGGGTAAGAAACTTTCAGACGCACTTAGTAGCCTCTCCTGCAGCACAACCCTCTATGATAACCACTGTTACACAACACTGAGCAGAGACAGACAGGGAGAAACTATGAGAGAGAAAAAAAGAGAAAACACC
This sequence comes from Salvelinus namaycush, assembly GCF_016432855.1. Lineage (NCBI taxonomy): Eukaryota > Metazoa > Chordata > Actinopteri > Salmoniformes > Salmonidae > Salvelinus > Salvelinus namaycush. The sequence goes on from NC_052311.1 coordinate 123,126, forward strand.
AGTAAGAGGGGTCATGAAGCAAGGCCTCCACTAGAGGACCAATAACAGATAGTGTTGAGCGGGGTCATGAAGCAAGACCTAGAGGGCCAATAACATATAGTGTTGAGAGGGGTCATGAAGAAAGGCCTTCACTAGAGGACCAATAACAGATAGTGTTGAGAGGGGTCATGAAGCAAGACCTAGAGGACCAATAACAGATAGTGTTTGGAGGGGTCATGAAGCAAGACCTAGAGGACCAATAACAGATAGTGTTGAGAGGGGTCATGAAGCAAGACCTAGAGGACCAATAACAGATAGTGTTGAGAGGGGTCATGAAGCAAGACCTAGAGGGCCAATAACAGATAGTGTTGAGAGGGGTAATGAAGCAAGGCCTCCACTAGAGGGCCAATAACAGATAGTGTTGAGATGGGTCATGAAGCAAGGCCTCCACTAGAAGGCCAATAACAGATAGTGTTGAGATGGGTCATGAAGCAAGGCCTCCACTAGAAGGCCAATAACAGATAGTGTTGAGATGGGTCATGAAGCAAGGCCTCCACTAGAAGGCCAATAACAGATAGTGTTATCATCCTATCATGGAACTGGCAAAGGATGTTAACAAATTTGTCTGGACAGCCACATTTGAGTAGAATGCCCCATAGTACTTCCCTGCTCACAGTGTCGAAGGCCTTGGAGAGGTCGGCGAAGGCCTTGGAGAGGTCGGCGAAGGCCTTGGAGAGGTCGGCGAAGGCCTTGGAGAGGTCGACGAAGGCCTTGGAGAGGTCGGCGAAGGCCTTGGAGAGGTCGACGAAAGCCTTGGAGAGGTCGGCGAAGGCATTGGAGAGGTCGGCGAAGGCCTTGGAGAGGTCGGCGAAGGCATTGGAGAGGTCGGCGAAGGCCTTGGAGAGGTCGGCGAAGGCCTTGGAGAGGTCGGCGAAGGCATTGGAGAGGTCGGCGAAGGCCTTGGAGAGGTCGGCGAAGGCCTTGGAGAGGTCGGCGAAGGCCTTGGAGAGGTCGGCGAAGGCAATGGAGAGGTCGGCGAAGGTCATGATAAGCTCCTGTTGTTGTTCACGGCACTTCTCCTGGAGTTGCCATGTCGACCGCGTCGACCGTGTGAATATCATGTCGACCGTACTGCTGTTCTTTCTGAAGCCGCATTGTGACTCTGGCAGCAGTTCCTCTGTGTTGTTGTTCACCAGCCTGTGTAGAATCATCTTGGCCAGGACCTTTGCCGGCAATAGCCAGAAAGGACATCCCCCATCTGATGCTGCAGATGGTGACAATGTTTGCATCCCGCCACTGCTGGGGGGGCGACCTCCCGGTCCCAAACCTCAGTGATGTATGGGGGAGCGTTCTGGTGTAGAAGGGACCTCCTTTTTTAATTAAGAAGCTCTGCTGGGATGCTGTCAGCGCCAGGAGTCTTGTTGTTCTTGAGGGAACGGAGAGCTGATAACACCTTTTTGGAAGGTTGGCAAATGGTTGAGGTCTTGAATGGGTGGGACGGACAGGCAGTTCTTCCAGGATGGAGTGGTCTGATGGAGAACGCTGATTGAGTAGTGCTTCAAAGTGGTTCAGTCCACCTCATCAGGATCTGGTTTTGGTGGTCAGTCCACCTCATCAGGATCTGGTTTTGGTGGTCAGTCCACCTCATCAGGATCTGGTTTTGGTGGTTCAGCCCACCTCATCAGGATCTGGTTTTGGTAGTCATACCCACCTCATCAGGATCTGGTTTTGGTGGTCAGCCCACCTCATCAGGATCTGTTTTTGGTGGTTCAGCCCACCTCATCAGGATCTGGTTTTGGTAGTCATACCCACCTCATCAGGATCTGGTTTTGGTGGTTCAGCCCATCTCATTAGAATCGGGTTTTGGTGGTTCAGCCCACCTCATCAGGATCTGGTTTTGGTGGTTCAGCCCACCTCATCAGGATCTGGTTTTGGTAGTCATACCCACCTCATCAGGATCTGGTTTTGGTGGTTCAGCCCACCTCATCAGGATCTGGTTTTGGTGGTCAGCCCACCTCATCAGGATCTGGTTTTGGTGGTCAGCCCACCTCATCAGGATCTGGTTTTGGTGGTCAGCCCACCTCATCAGGATCTGGTTTTGGTAGTCATACCCACCTCATCAGGATCTGGTTTTGGTGGTTCAGCCCACCTCATCAGGATCTGGTTTTGGTGGTCATACCCACCTCATCAGGATCTGGTTTTGGTGGTCAGCCCACCTCATCAGGTTCTGGTTTTGATGGTCAGCCCACCTCATCAGGATCTGGTTTTGGTAGTCATACCCACCTCATCAGGATCTGGTTTTGGTGGTTCAGCCCACCTCATCAGGATCTGGTTTTGGTGGTCATACCCACCTCATCAGGATCTGGTTTTGGTGGTCAGCCCACCTCATCAGGATCTGGTTTTGATGGTCAGCCCACCTCATCAGGTTCTGGTTTTGGTTTTTCAGCCCACCTCATCAGGGTCTGGTTTTGATGGTCAGCCCACCTCATCAGGATCTGGTTTTGGTGGTTCAGCCCACCTCATCAGGGTCTGGTTTTGGTGGTTCAGCCCACCTCATCAGGATCTGGTTTTGGTGGTTCAGCCCATCTCATCAGGATCTGGTTTTGGTGGTCAGTCCAACTCATCAGGATCTGGTTTTGGTGGTCAGCCCACCTCATCAGGATCTGGTTTTGGTGGTCAGCCCACCTCATCAGGATCTGGTTTTGGTGCTCAGCCCACCTCATCAGGATCTGGTTTTGGTGGTTCAGCCCACCTCATCAGGGTCTGGTTTTGATGGTCAGCCCACCTCATTAGTATCTGGTTTTGGTGGTCAGCCCACCTCATCAGGATTTGGTTTTGGTGGTTCAGCCCATCTCATTAGAATCGGGTTTTGGTCCTTCAAGAGAGTCAGACCATCACATGACCATCATGGGAATGATGGAGCGACTTCTAGGGCCATAGATAGCTTTAGTTAAGTTTGGATTTCCGGTACCTTATTCGTCCACCATTCGTTTGGCAGAGAATGCAAGGTTGTTTGAACTTCCTTGCGCGATGCACGCCATTGCTTGCGAAGGGTAGCAGATGTGGACCTGTTGAGAGTAGCCCTGTGCGCTTTGTGCATATTGTCCAGTAAGGTTGTGATGGTGTCAGAGTTCTCATCGAACCAGTCCTGATGTTTCCTACCTCTGTAGCCAATGGAGAGGGCCGCAGCCTGTTAGAGCACTGAGCTAATAGATGCCCACTTCTGGTCCATGAGGTCCTCTGAGCTCAGAAGAGGCTCAGTCTCCCTCAGCATTTCAGCGAGAGAGCGACAGAACTCCTCCCTTACTGCAGCTTTCTCAAGCTTGGGTACAGTGCCAGACGCCTCTTACTGGACTTCTGCATGCGTCGGAGGGGACGTATTCTCACCTGGAATTTAGCCAGTATCATACGGTGATCTGTTCAGCGTTCTGCACCCCTCATGTCACGTGTCAGCAGGACGTCATTAGTGTCAGAACGTCTCACTATGACGTAGTCAATCAGGGGCCAGTGTTTGGAGCGTGGGGGCATCCATGATGCCTTATATTTGTTCTTCTGCTGGAACAAGGTGTTAGTGACAATGAGATCGTGCTCAGCACATAGAGTTAGCAGTGTCACGCCATTCTCATTGACCTGGCCAACACCATGCTTACCCAGCACTCCACTCCATATCCTGTTGTTCTGTCCCACCCTAGCGTTGAAGTCACCCAGCAGAAAGATCTTTTCATTGCTGGGGATGCGGTGAAGGGCCTCATCTAGTGACTGGTAGAAGCAGTCCTTTGCATCATTTTCAGATGGCACAACACATCTTGGCTAGGGGGGATACCGGAAAGACATGAGTCTTTCACTTATGCCGACAGGTGTTTCGGTGACGCTGGGTAGAAGGCTGTTCTTAATTGCCAGTCTCACACCGTGCTGATGTTGTCCCCTTTCCAGAAGGTGTATCCTTCTCCCTCCTCTTTCAGGGAACCTTCATCCAGGACTCACTCAGGGCAGCGATGTCTATGTTGTAGAGCCTTAGTTCTGCAGAAATCAAAGCTGTTGTCCGTTGGGGTCTATCGCTATTATCGGCAGTGTCCAAAAGAGTTCTGATGCTCCATGTCGACCAGTTTCAGGGGAATTATTTTCTTTAGCATTTTTCGACCGCTGAGTTGAACTCCCGATAGGCACGGTAGCCTGTCCAGGATGGAGTGAGTGGGCAAATTTTTAGGCCACCTTTTCCTCGGCCTCTCCCCAGCTGGGGTGAGCAGTGTGGCTCCTAAATAGGGCTGCTCAGTCACACAGGGGTCTGATTAAGGGCTCCCGGTGCATTCACTCCTGCCCCCGTCACCACACACGCCAACGCCGCCAGGCTTTAGTCCCGTTTCCGGTTGATGGCTATACCGAGGTCAGAAGTGGATACCTGCGTTAAGGAAGTTATTTAAAGTGTTGCTGAGGGTGTGCGGTGCTGTTTCATCTTCTGGGTGACCAGCGGTGCTGTTTCATCTTCTGGGTGACCAGCTGTGCTGTTTCATCTTCTGGGTGACCAGCGGTGCTGTTTCATCTTCTGGGTGACCAGCGGTGCTGTTTCATCTTCTGGGTGACCAGCGGTGTTGTTTCATCTTCTGGGTGACCAGCGGTGTTGTTGCCCCTTCTGGGTGACCAGCGGTGCTGTTGCCCCTTCTGGGTGACCAGTGGTGTTGTTTCATCTTCTGGGTGACCAGCGGTGCTGTTTCATCTTCTGGGTGACCAGCGGTGCTGTTTCATCTTCTGGGTGACCAGCGGTGCTGTTGCCCCTTCTGGGTGACCAGCGGTGTTGTTTCATCTTCTGGGTGACCAGCGGTGCTGTTTCATCTTCTGGGTGACCAGCGGTGCTGTTTCATCTTCTGGGTGACCAGCGGTGCTGTTTCATCTTCTGGGTGACCAGCGGTGCTGTTGCCCCTTCTGGGTGACCAGCGGTGCTGTTTCATCTTCTGGGTGACCAGCGGTGCTGTTTCATCTTCTGGGTGACCAGCGGTGCTGTTTCATCTTCTGGGTGACCAGCGGTGTTGTACAGCGGTGCTGTTTCATCTTCTGGGTGACCAGCGGTGCTGTTGCCCCTTCTGGGTGACCAGCGGTGCTGTTTCATCTTCTGGGTGACCAGCGGTGCTGTTTCATCTTCTGGGTGACCAGCGGTGCTGTTTCATCTTCTGGGTGACCAGCGGTGCTGTTTCATCTTCTGGGTGACCAGCGGTGCTGTTGCCCCTTCTGGGTGACCAGTGGTGTTGTTTCATCTTCTGGGTGACCAGCGGTGCTGTTTCATCTTCTGGGTGACCAGCGGTGCTGTTTCATCTTCTGGGTGACCAGCGGTGTTGTTTCATCTTCTGGGTGACCAGCGGTGCTGTTGCCCCTTCTGGGTGACCAGCAGTGCTGTTTCATCTTCTGGGTGACCAGCGGTGCTGTTGCCCCTTCTGGGTGACCAGCGGTGCTGTTGCCCCTTCTGGGTGACCAGCAGTGCTGTTTCATCTTCTGGGTGACCAGCGGTGCTGTTTCATCTTCTGATTGACCAGCAGTGCTGTTGCCCCTTCTGGGTGACCAGCGGTGCTGTTGCCCCTTCTGGGTGACCAGCGGTGCTGTTTCATCTTCTGGGTGACCAGCGGTGCTGTTCAGCGGTGCTGTTTCACCTTCTGGGTGACCAGAGGGTGTGCAATCCCCAACAACACTACTTCACTGTAGGAAGGTGCAGTTCCAGTTGCAAGGGGGGAAACCCAGGACAAGAGTAGCATCTTCCACAGCTGCAGGAGGCTTCCGGAACCCTAGTCTGTCTGCGTCCGCCTACCGTGCGCCGCCAACAAGCTAATTGTCTCTCTGGGTGTGCTCCCCTAGCCTTTGTCATACCAGACTAACCCACAAGGCAGCGGGACAATGGTTGATGGCTGCCAGGATGTGTCCACACAGAGGTGAGCCTGTACAGACTCATCCCTGTGGCCCACTGCAGCTTCGACATCCCCCTGCCGGTTAGCCTGGAGTTTCAAGACAACCAGTTAACGTGTGCTGCCGCGAGGAGGCCTGACAGGAGTCTTGGTCATGGAGAGGCCTTGTACCGGCAAGGGGAGACTTGTGCATGAAGCTGCTCCCCAATTCACCACAAGAATTAGCCGGCGACAGTGAGCTGTAAGCGAAAGTATGCAAGCACGTGGTAAGCGGGCACGCAACTAACCTCTACCTAGGCATTTACTGCACTAGACGCATCACATGCACGCTGCGGTTGCCCACCGACACACAACACACACACACAGGCATACACACACACAATGGCCATCTCCTAGTGTCTAAGAGATGGATACAAGGCCAGAAGAGTCTTCTAGCTCTGTGAGAGAGTCGTGTGTTTTAGTTGAAAGCAAGTGGAGACTCTCTTTGTCTTACACAGTCAGCGTTGGTTTATTGATGATTAGATGTTCTGGCACTCCTAATAACCTGGAAGCTTTTGGAGAGGAGAGCAGAGAAGAAGAGAGGAGAGGGGAAGAGAGGAGAGCAGAGGGGAAGAGAGGAGAGCAGAGGGTAAGAGATGAGAGGGGAAGAGATGAGAGGGGAAGAGAGGAGAGGGGAAGAGAGGAGAGGGGAAGAGAGGAGAGCAGAGGGGAAGAGAGGAGAGGGGAAGAGAGGAGAGGGGAAGAGAGGAGAGGGGAAGAGAGGAGAGAGGAGAAGAGAGCAGAGGAGAAGAGAGGAGAGGGGAAGAGAGGAGAGGAGAGCAGAGGGGAAGAGAGGAGAGGGGAAGAGAGGAGAGCAGAGGGGAAGAGAGGAGAGCATAGGGGAAGAGAGGAGAGGGGAAGAAAGGAGAGTAGAGGGGAAGAGAGGAGAGCAGAGGGGAAGAGAGGAGAGGGGAAGAGAGGAGAGCAGAGGGGAAGAGAGGAGAGGGGAAGAGAGGAGAGGGGAAGAGGGGAGAGGGGAAGAGAGGAGAGGAGAGGGGAAGAGAGAAGAGGGGAAGAGAGGAGAGCAGAGGGGAAGACAGGAGAGGGGAAGAGAGGAGAGGGTAAGAGAGGGGAAGAGAGGAGAGGGGAAGAGAGGAGAGGGGAAGAGAGGAGAGTGGAAGAGAGGAGAGTGGAAGAGAGGAGAGGGGAAGAAAGCAGAGGGGAAGAGAGGAGAGGGGAAGAGAGGAGAGGGGAAGAGAGGAGAGCAGAGGGGAAGAGAGGAGAGGGGAAGAGAGGGGAAGAGAGGAGAGGGGAAGAGAGGAGAGGAGAGGGGAAGAGAGGAGAGGGAAAGAGAGAAGAGAGGAGAGGAGAGGCGAAGAGAGGAGAGCAGAGGGGAAGAGAGGAGAGGGGAAGAGAGGAGAGGGGAAGAGAGGAGAAGAGAGGAGAGGGGAAGAGAGGCGAAGAGAGGGGAGGGGAAGAGAGGAGAGGGGAAGAGAGGAGAGGGGAAGAGAGGGGAAGAGAGGAGAGGAGTTAATGAAAGGACGTAGGCCTGGGTCTTCTGAGTTGATGGACTGGGGAAAAACACAACTATCTTTCCTGTTCAATTATCTATTTCTCGATCACTCGCTCGGTCTCTCCAGCTCTCCACTTTTCTCTCCCTCCCTCTCTCACTCGTTTTCTTGCCCCTCTTCACCTCTTTCTCTCGACCTCTCTCTGTCTATCCCTCTATCCACTTTTCTTTCACTCTCTCTTGTCCCTCTTCATCCTTTCACCTCTCTCGGGCTTTCCACTTTTCTCTCTTTTTCGCTCTCTCTCTCTTAATCTCAATCTCTCTCTCCACCCTTCCATCCCTCCACTTTTCTCTCTCTCTCTCTCCCTCTTCACATCCCACTCCATACCTCTCCATCTACGTGTTTGTTCTCTCAGGCCTGTTGTCTGGGAGACCATTCCTTGTTTGACCGGGTTGTCAAGGAAACATAAATGGAAAGATTCTGAGGATTGAAATTATATTTTTCGAAAATCAATCTGGAAGCAAACGTACATAGGAGGTATTGGCACACGTGTGCGTCGACAGTGGTGTACTTAATAAGGAATAGGGTACCTGTAGAGATCCAGCCTGAGTGATGTGTTGTTTCTCGTCAGGCAGATCTGGTATAAATAGACATTTGCTTTGGGAGAAGAATAGCTCTTTCTGCACCAGGCATTTTTCATTCCATGGAAATTTGATTTCCTTCTGACAAGGATCCAGGAGAGAGTAGCAGCTGATCCAGGAGAGACTAGCAGCTGACCCAGGAGAGACTAGCAGCTGATCCAGGAGAGACTAGCAGCTGACCCAGGAGAGAGTAGCAGCTGATCCAGGAGAGACTAGCAGCTGACCCAGGAGAGACTAGCAGCTGACCCAGGAGAGACTAGCAGCTGACCCAGGAGAGACTAGCAGCTGATCCAGGAGAGAGTAGCAGCTGACCCAGGAGAGAGTAGCAGCTGACCCAGGAGAGAGTAGCAGCTGACCCAGGAGAGAGTAGCAGCTGACCCAGGAGAGACTAGCAGCTGATCCAGGAGAGACTAGCAGCTGATCCAGGAGAGACTAGCAGCTGATCCAGGAGAGACTAGCAGCTGATCCAGGAGAGAGTAGCAGCTGACCCAGGAGAGACTAGCAGCTGACCCAGGAGAGAGTAGCAGCTGACTGGTTGAGAGTAGCAGCTGACTGGGAGAGAGTAGAAGCTGACCCGGGAGAGAGAGCAGCTGACTGGAAGAGAGTAGCAGCTGACTGGGAGAGAGTAGCAGCTCTTTGGTAGAGAGAAGCAGCTGACTAGGAGAGAGTAGCAGCTGACTGGAAGAGAGTAGAAGCTGACCCGGGAGAGAGTAGCAGCTGACTGGGAGAGAGTAGCAGCTGACTGGGAGAGAGTAGCAGCTGACTGGGAGAGAGTAGCAGCTGACTGGGAGAGAGTAGCAGCTGACTGGGAGAGAGTAGCAGCTGACTGGGAGAGAGTAGCAGCTGACCAAGGAGAGAGTAGCAGCTGACCCAGGAGGGAATAGCAGCTGACTGGGAGAGAGTAGCAGCTGACTGGGAGAGCGTATCAGCTGACCAAGGAGGGAATAGCAGCTGACTGGGAGAGAGTAGCAGCTGACTGGGAGAGAGTAGCAGCTGACTGGGAGAGAGTAGCAGCTGACTGGGAGAGAGTAGCAGCTGACTGGGAGAGAGTAGCAGCTGACTGGGAGAGAGTAGCAGCTGGACATTGAGGTAGCTGCTGACTGGGAGAGAGTAGCAGCTGACTGGGAGAGAGTAGCAGCTGACTGGGAGAGAGTAGCAGCTGACTGGGAGAGAGTAGCAGCTGACTGGGAGAGAGTAGCAGCTGACTGGGAGAGAGTAGCAGCTGACTGGGAGAGAGTAGAGGCTGACTGGGAGAGAGTAGCAGCTGACTGGAGGAGTGTAGCAGCTGACTGGGAGAGAGTAGCAGCTGGACACTGAGGAAAATGCTCCATATGCACTAGGTAGCTTCTACTGTAACGAGCCGCAACCTGTTTATTGGTTGGTTCAGTGAGAAGTGATTAAAAAACTCTCTAATGTTGTGACCTAAATCAGTTTTTTTAATTCCTCTCTTCTTCCTACCGAGTCTCTTCTTTCCTTCCTCTCTTCTTCTGTTCTTTCGTCTCTCTATTCCCTCACAGCCCCCAGGGTGCATCTGGCAGGGATCTGTCTCTCCTCCACTTCTGCCTCTTCTCTCTTCCCATCTTCCCACGAACTCCATATCTCCCAGTTCCATAGGGTGTGTGTTTAGTCATTGTATGGAGTCATTCAATACCTATCCTGCTGTCTCCCACACGGCCATAAACCCAACATACCCAGTCTTCGTCCCAAATGGCACCCTATTCCCAAAAACAGTGCACAACCAAATATAGGCTCTGGTCAAAAGGG